>NW_007809783.1:0-996 GCF_000696425.1 Galeopterus variegatus | reverse complement strand
GAGTTCTCAGGGAAAGTGAGTCATGACTTGGGTACAACATTCCCCATCGTGTAAAGCACTAAGTTGAGATGTAGAATGGAGATGTAGCCTTTGCCCTCAAGAAACCTACTGTTCAGTAGGAGAAATAACTCAAGTTGCACAGCTAGCTATGGAAATGGCAAAACATAGTCAGTACTGAAAGACTGGTGCAAACAGCTGCAGGAGGTCAGAGGGATAAAGCTCGGCTTCCTGCTGGAGAGAGGGAAGTTTGCAGAAGAAATGGAAATAAACTGAGCATCAAAGGAACGTTTCAACCAGCATAAGAAAGAGAAAGAACACCAAACCCAAAGGATGAAAGGAAGTCTAAGGGATAGTCAGATAGCAACCACTGAGACCAAAACCAGATAGAATTAGGTGCCAGGAAATAACTGAGGCAAGCAGTTCAGAGCACAAGTTGGAGAGAGTCTGTCCTGCAGTTGCCCTTTTGTGATGGGCATAAGGGAAGCTGTGGTCCTTCCAATGCACTGGCTATGCAGAGCTGCTCAATGCCCATTCCTGCTCACATCCTGACCCCGTAATGGCCATCCCATTCTTGTTCTAGCTAACATCTGTTGAGAAGTTAACCACATTCTAGGCGCTGTGCTAACTCTACAATCTCAATTGATTTCTATCACAGTACAATGAAGTCAGTGTCATTATTCCCATTTTACATATGAGGAAACTGAGGCTTAGAGATGACTGCTTAGGGTTGCACAGCAAGTAAGTGGCAGATGCAGGTTTGTGCGATGCAACACCTGTATCTGTAACCACTTTAGTGTCTGTCCTCCACACATTCTGTCTTTTACTTGTCGGCTTCTGGATTATCACAAAACTAGCACCTGATGCATAAATTTTCTGCCTCTGCTAAGAAAATGACCTATAACTGCAGACTACCTAAATTGGTTGAGGAGAAGGGGAGGAGGGTGGTAAATCCATGCAAATTCCTGGAAAATGTCTGATACAAAATAAAAGACAGGC
>NW_007809782.1:0-996 GCF_000696425.1 Galeopterus variegatus | reverse complement strand
TTTTTTTTTTTTTTTTTTTTTTTAAATTTTTCAGATGATTCTAATTTGCTGTCAGAGTTGAAAACCACTGCATTAGGGAAGCAGTCCTAAACTTTTGGTTTAGGAACCCCTTTACACTCTCAAAAATTACTGAGGACTCCAAAAAGCTTTTGTCTATGTGGCCGATATCTATTGATATTTTTACAAAATTACTGAATATTTATTAACTCATCTTAAAATAATAAGCCAATTATGAATTAACATAAAGAACATACTTTTGTGGAAAAAAATAACTATTTTACAAAACAAAAAAATAGTGAGAAAAGTGGAATTGTTTTACATTTTTGCAAATCTCTTTCATGTCTGGCTTTATAAAAGACAGCTGGCTTCTCATATTTGTTCCTTTATTCAATCTATTGTAATATGTTGCCTAGGTTGAAGGATTTGAAGAAAATACATCCTTCACATAGCTATGCAGTTGAAAAAAACACTGTTTTAGTAGCCTTATCTGAAGATAATTGTGAACATTCTTTGATGCTACAAAAAAACTCCACAAGTAGTAGTTTCTTAAAGATCAATCACAATATGGAATCTGAAACTATGTTAATGAATTTTCCGACTCTGTTACTTTACATTACATTGGTTTGTCCTGCACTTTGCATTAGTCTTTTCCTCATGCATAATTCTATAACATCGTGGATTGGTTAACTGGAAAAATATTGGTTCAATGTGTTATTCAGATCTCCCAAATGTTGACTGATTTCTTTATGCAATACCAAAAAATTACATTCACTGATATTGCCATTCTGGCAAAGACCTTGAGCAACAGGATGCTAACAGCTCCAGCAGTTTTACCTTCCGTTGCTTTTGTACTATCAGTGTAACTGTGAAAACAGTGAAAAAGGCAAATAAAGTCTATTGTTATTCAAAAAGTCTTGGCATCATGGACCCCTGGAAGGGTCCCTCGGGTTTTTCTTTACCACGCTTTGAGAAATGCTGGGTTAGGGGGTGAAAAAC
>NW_007809781.1:0-996 GCF_000696425.1 Galeopterus variegatus | reverse complement strand
CTGCTGTGAATAATAAAGCCCAGAAGGATTAAGTAACTTTCCAAAGTTGCATGGGTAACACATGTCAGAGTTGGGATTTGAATGAAAGTCTGTTTCTTGAGTTTAGCTTGAATTTTTCACATGAGGGCTCATCTTGTGAATGTCCCAGTAAAGGACCTGCTGGAAGATTACATTTTCTACCTGATGGAGAAAAACAGGGTGAGAAAATGAAGCCAATATGGAAAAAGAAAGACTATTCGAAGAAAGAGTACTGGTAGCGTTGAAAATTTACTTTGGTCATCGCTGAAACCACCTACATATCTTGTGGTTTGGCTGGAAGTAAGTTTTTCTTCTCCTTAAGGCATCAAAATAGGTTTGCTGATACACTCATCTAAAGCAATACACGTAAGCTTGTTGGCCTTCTGAAAGAGGAATAAAGGTGCTGCAGGTAAGGTTAGAGAGGTAATAGCAGCAGGAGGCAGGTGTTTCAAGGCCATGTAGACCACTGTACATATTCTGGCTTATACTCAGAGTAAATTTGGGAGCTATTCCAGGATTTCGAGAAGAGGAGTGGCATGATCTGACTCCTATTTTGAAGAATCACTTAGGGTGCTAAGTTGAATATCAGAATCAAAGGAAAGAAGAAAAGAAACAAGATGGTAGATCCTTTCAATAAATCAGGTGAGAGGTGTGACACTGACCAGGGTAATGACAGTGGAGGTAGTGAAATATGAAGGTAGTGAAATATGAAATCCCAATGGGATTTTCTGCCTGATGGCTTAGAAGTAGGTTGTCAGAGAAAGCAATCAGGGATGACCCAAGGATTTCATTCTGAGCAACCGAATTTATGGAGTTGTCATCAAATGAAATGCAGATTATAATAAGCCATTGTTAGGTGGAAGATCAGGATTTCAAGAACAAATGATCATACAGAATGGTCAATATTATCAAATGCTAGATAGTTTTCCTGTATAATAAAAACTAAAATAGTATCAGATTTTGGTTACTAATGGTCAC
>NW_007809780.1:0-996 GCF_000696425.1 Galeopterus variegatus | reverse complement strand
AACACAGACTACAGAGAAGGTGGGCTTCTGGATGCCGAATCCAGGTCAGGGGCCATAATTCAAGCACAAAATCAATGGTTACCTGAGCTGAAGTGGAATTATGGACAGAATTATTTTCTAAGGAAAGAGAAAAAGGCTATGCAGTCATTCAGTGACTGGACGGACCAAGATCTGTAGGTTCCCATAAATGGGAAATTATATTGCTTAAAAATGATATGTAGTTCCTTCTGAGTCATGTGTTATAAAATTTATAACATTTTATAAAATTAAGAAATAATTCATATGCCATAAAATTCACCCTTTTAACTGTACAATTCCATAGTTTTTCATATATTTGAAAAGTTGTACAAGCTCTAAATTATAAATTTTAAATTATAATTCAACTCACAATAACTCAACTTGTCAATTAAAACTTCACTTTACACCCAACCATCATTTTGTAGATGTAGTCTGGCTTTTTCTATATACATCTCTATTTATTGATGAAGATCCTATTCTTTTAGTATTAATTAGTATAACTGACTTCTAATCAATTAGGTTCCCTATAATCCAAAAAAGAATATTAACTTTATTTAACTAATACATTGTTAGCATTATTATGAGTAGTTATCACATTCTGATTACCACAACTAAATATTTATGTAGGGATTACCACTAAAATATTTATGTTGAAAATTCAAACCTATATCAATGTGGTTTGATCCAGTAGGGTCAGGCAGTCTGTCGTTCTCCATAAAATTTTTCTCAATAGACTTTATATTTTCACTCTTTACCTAGAAATTACCTTCCTACTGCCATTACCATGAGCATCTCAAAAGAACAACTTAAAACGTACACTCACTATAGCACTTAAAATTTATACTCACTATAGCACTAATTTAAACCTTCATCCTAGCCCCAGGCTTGGTCTATGAATGAATTATGGGCAATCGCCATTGAAGTATGCATTTGTATTTGTAAAGAACATGAGCTGTTTTTATCTGCCTGACATCCAGT
>NW_007809779.1:0-996 GCF_000696425.1 Galeopterus variegatus | reverse complement strand
CTTCCCTGAGAAACTTCTAAATATTTTTAAAAGGATTAGAAGCGATATAAGCCAGAGGGACCGAGAGAAGTGGAGCTGACCAGACTGGGCTTACTTGCCTAACACAAAATAGATTTGATTAGTGAAACCAAGGGGTTCTGAATTTACACAGATATTAAATCTTTTTAATGTGCATGACTCATTAATGAGTTGAGAATTAAATTTTAAAGAATTTGATTCTGAATCTTGTAGACTGTTTGTCCTGGTAAATTAAGAAGTTTGATTTTTCAGTAAAAGCTCACTTAGAAACCCCTGTAACAAGCAATAGATATTTAAATTTTGTGGGAATTATTTACTCATTCAATACTATGACTCCAAATTTAGTATGTCCTAAATGCTGGAGATAAAGCATTCTGAATAAGGTAAATTGTATCAACCCTTAGCTTTATATTTCTAGATGTAAAGACAATATTGGCTGCCTTGAAATTTTAGTTATGTCCAGGAAATTTTATAGCATATTTTTTTCACTCTGACTCTGTGAGACTGTTGTTTATACATATTTTTCATATTTTTATTAAATTATTATTACAGTTCATATTATGGCAATATATTTGAGAAATCATTTTATATTTTAAAAATTTATTTACTCGATAAATTTTTATTTCAATTAGCATTTTAATGGACTTCCCTGTTTTTAGTCCCTCCTTTTCTATATTATTTAACAGTTGTTTTCTAAAAGATAAATTGAATTATTTTACTCATATATTTGAAAGCTTCAAAACTGTTTGAATTGGAAAATCAAGTCTCTAAAATATTTTTTCTAACTTGATTTTCCAAACCTTAGGTACAAAATATAATCCTGATAAACACTAATAAATACTTTGTTTTTCATATATGCAATACAGTATTATCTCCTTTCCCTTTCTCTCACTATTGTATCTTTTAAGAGTACCAACTTAAATTCCAAATCCTCAATGAAATAATTACTTATCTATTCCAAAATTTATTATGTTATTC
>NW_007809778.1:0-996 GCF_000696425.1 Galeopterus variegatus | reverse complement strand
CTTTAGTAAAAAAAAGATTAGAACTCTTGCTTTAAAAATAAAACGTACACAAAATTAAGACGATAAAGATATCTTAACAGTAATGTTTAGTTAATTTTAAACGTTTGGTATGAATTTGAAATTTCATTTTTCATCTTTTAATAGATCTCTTGTAATACTGTTTCTAGAAAACAGGTTGAAGTGAATTATTATGGATCAGTGGTTCTAATTTTTATTTCAGATTTTATATTTCTGCTAAAGCTTGGATTTGGATGGAATCTTTCTACTATCTTTTGTTTAAAAAAATTCAAAACAAGAATTTCTAAGCTCATGCTTATTTATTATAGAAAATTTGGAAAACACAGAAGAGTGTATAGAAAGAAAACAAAATCCACCCAAGTCTCAATGTGTAGAGACGACACGAGGCACATTTTCATGCGTGTAACTTGCAATGAGTGGTACAGTCTTCTTGTTTGGCTTTGAGTTTAGCTTCATATCATTCTCTGTAAATCCTTCACTCTTGGTTTTCCCATCCAGGACCTGAGTCCCATGAGCTACAGCTAAGAACAATGCCGATGCCAGAGCAAGCGGGCCTCACACCTGCTTTTTTAACATACTTGATTATTTTCTGTTACTTCACATGAGAGGGAATGCAAATGTACTTCTTAGAATCCACTTGCCCATCAATGGATCAGGGCCAGGCTGAGAAGAGAGAGCCCAGGCTGACATGCTAGGGCCTGGACAATGATGTCTCTCAAGATACATGTTCTCTGTGATTTTCCCTGTGACATCTTTAGTTTCCTAGCATAGTTGACAGCATTTGTCAGCTGCAATTCAGAGCTCTACAGACAGGGGAAAGGATGTTCAGTAAACAATAATAGCTGCGTTATTGTTACTGTTTAGGAGAAACACATGCAGAATTGCAACAGTAGCAGTAGGCCCTTAAAAATCAACATGTGTGTCTGTTGGCCATTTGTATATCTTCCTTAGAGAAATGCCTACTTAGCTCTTTTGCCC
>NW_007809777.1:0-996 GCF_000696425.1 Galeopterus variegatus | reverse complement strand
AAAAAAAACAATTTACATGGAAATAAATTGAAATATGATAACTATTATGCTTAAATAGATTTGTGTCCATTATTTCAGATATTTACTCTCCTGCAAAGCAAATAATGTATATAGCTTTCTTGGACTGACCACAGAGTAATATGTGTTGAAAATTCCTGGAAGTATCGATTATTCATAGTAAATTGTTCTTACAAAATTTCAACCTATGATTGTGAGGTAGTGTGCCTTAATTTATGAACTGCTGCTGAGGGTACTTTTTGCTACAAGACTGTGTTTACACTATCACTCTTTCAACAGGTTTACATTTTTTTACTTTATTTTCTCTCATTTTAATTAATGAGTACATTTTTATTTGTTTGGGTTCTTTACTACTTGCTCTCAATTATTTGTCTTTCCTGAGTTGCTAGGCTGAGTTCAATACTCTTTGGCACTTAAAAGTTACTGCTCCAAGAACAAAAAGGTAAAGTACTATTTTAGGTATTGGAGATACAGCAGGTAATAAGACCAAAAAAAATTTCCTGCCTTCATGGAGCTTATGTTCTAACAAGAGGAGAAAATAGACAGGATAAATTAAAAATACATTTATTATAAGTTAGATGATAATACTGCCAAGAAGAGTTAATTAAAGAGAGATGATAGGAAATATATAGAGGGTGAGTGCTGCATCCCTAGATAGGGTGGCAGAAAGGTGACTAACTGGGAGTGTCTTAGTCAGTTTGGGCTGCAATAATAAAATACCATAGACTAGGAGGCTTAGACAACAGACATTTATTTCCCACAGCTCTGGAGGCTGGGAAATCCAAGCTGAAGGTGCTGGCCAGTTTGGTTTCTGGTGAAGCCTCTCTTCCTGGTTTGTAGATGAGTGCCTTCTCACTATGTCTCCATGTGGTGAAGAGACAGAGGGAGTGAGCTCTCGGATGTCTCTTTTTATAAGGACACTAATCTTATTGGGTCAGGACCCACACTATGGCCTCATTTACCTTAATTACCTTCTTA
>NW_007809776.1:0-996 GCF_000696425.1 Galeopterus variegatus | reverse complement strand
CTGTGGTCTGGGCCCATGGGTGCAGTTAGGATGGTTGGGCTCAGGTGTGCACCCCGGGGTGGGGGGTACTGGTACCATGCGTGCACCTGGGTGGTGGCAGGCCCGTGTGGGTAATTAGTGGGGACTGGGCCCGTGGGTGCAGTTGGGTGGGATCTGGGCCCATAGGTGCAGTTGAGTAGGCGTCGGACCGTGGGTGTAGTTTTGGGGGTGCTTGGTCTCTGGGGGTACCTTGGGGGTGGCTGGTCTCGTGGGGAACTTTGGCAGGTACTGGACCCTTGGTTGCATTTCAGGGAGGGCTGGGCCAGAGGGTTCTGTGCCTGTGGGTGCAGATAGAGCTGGATGGCCCGGGGGTGCAGTTGGGTGGGGCTGGGCCCATGGGTGCAGTTCCGATGGTTGGGCTGAGGTGTGTAGCTGTGGGGGGTGGGGTCCTGGTACCATGCATGCTCCTGGGTGGGGGCTAGGCCGGGCTCGTGTGTGTAGTTGGTGGGGCTGGGCCCGTGGGTACAGTTGGGTGGGGGCTGGGCCCGTAGGTGCAGTTGAGTTGGCCTGGGTCCGTGGGTGTAATTCTGTGGGGGGCTGGCCCCGTGGATGCTGTTGTGTGGGGCTCGGCCCATGCGTGCAGTTGGGTGGGGGAGCAGGGCCTGTAGGTGCAGTTGAGTTGGCCTGGGTCTGTGGTTGTAGTGCTGGGGGTACTGGGTTCATGGGGGTACCTTGGGGAGGCGGTGCTGGGCCCGTGGGGGACTTTGGCGGGTACTGGGCCTGTGGTTGCATTTTGGAGAGACCTGGGCAGAGTGTTCTGTGCCTGTGGGTGCAGATGGGGCTGGCTGGTCCGAGAGTGCAGTTGGGTAGTGCTGGGCCCGTGGGTGCCATTTGTGCGGGTAAAGGCCATGGGTGTACTTGGTTAGGCCTGGGCCTGTGGGTGTCCTTTTGGGGTCGCTGGGCCCATGGAGGTACCTTGGGAGAGGCTGGGCCCGTGCAGGTAGTTTGGCAGGTGTT
>NW_007809775.1:0-996 GCF_000696425.1 Galeopterus variegatus | reverse complement strand
ATGGTGGGTGAGTGAGGCTGAAAAAGACAATAAAGCTTGTGCTGTGTGAATGAACCAAGACATTTATATTCAGCGCAAGTGAGGAATTCCACTTATAAATAGTAATTAGTTGACTTGGGCATCTGAATTTGCCCCAAATTTTAGTGACTTGCTTTACCCTTGGAGGAAGTAGAAGGTGTAAATGGGCTGAATATTCATGTCTTATATGAACAAAGTGTTTTTGTCTTCTTTTCTGAAGGGCTTAGGTGAACTGCAGATTACAGTTGTTGAATACAGTAGCCATATTTCTTTTTGATTCACAGACATTTGGGAATAATAGCACATATCTATGGGAGTGGCTGCCTAACTTTGGTAATAAGATTGTATGTCATTAACTTTCAAGGAGAATCAAATGTGCTCCACTACACCTAGGGTATAAAGAGTGTAGTGGATAGTTGACCCAGTTGTTGGGATAAATGGATAAATCAACCACTAAACTAATTATGACTCTTTGATAACTCACTAAGGTGCAGAAATCTTTAATTATGATCGGTAGCAGTAATCCTCAGGAAGCAATCATATTTAAGAGATAGCAATCATTACAAAAATATGTTCCAAAATACACCCTAATGATTTAAGTTTTTAGAACTCTGTTTAAAAGCTGTTTGAACTCTTTTGATATCCTGTGTAGACTGAAAATGCCTTGAATATTTACTAGATAATTTAAGGTGAGAAGATAAAAGATAAATAAGAATTAATCTCTCTCTCTCCCCACCCTTTCCCTCTCTCACTCTCCCTTTCTCTCTTTCCCTCTCTCTGTCTCTCCCTCTCTCTATCTCTGTCTCTCTTTCATTCAGTCTTTCTCTCTCTCCCTCTCTCTGTCTCTGTCTCTCTCCATCCTGCTCTTTCTGCACCTTTTCACAGGAAGCCTAAAACAAATCAGATAAAAACAAAACCAATGAACAGAATTTATATTGTTCATCTTTACCCAAGTTATTTTGTGTATGGTATTTAAGC
>NW_007809774.1:0-996 GCF_000696425.1 Galeopterus variegatus | reverse complement strand
TAATTCTAAGGAAACTGAATGAGATACAAGAAAACTCAGCTAGACATCATGATGAAATGAAAAGTATACAGGACCAAAAGAGGAAATGTACAAGGAAATCAATGCCCTGAAAAAAAATGTAGCAGAACTTGCCGAACTGAAGAAGTTATTCAGCGAAATAAAAAACACAATGGAGAGTTTAACCAGCAGGCTTGTGGAAGTAAAAGAGAGGACCTCTGAACTTGAAGGTGGGCTGTTTGAAATAACACAAGCAGACAAAAAAAAAAAAAAAAGAAAAAAGAATCAAAGGCATTGAAGAAAATCTCAGAGAGAAATCAGACAACCTCAAGCGCTCAAATATCCGAGTCATGGGTATTCCAGAAGGGGAGGAAAAAGGAGATTGCATTGAAAACATATTCAACAAAATACTGGTGGAAAACTTTCCAGGTATAGGAAAAATCACAGATCTTCAGATCCAGGAAGGTCAACGATCTCCAAACATGTTCAACCCCAAAAGGTCTTCTCCAAGACATGTTATAGTCAAATTGGCAAAACTGAAAGACAAAGAGAGAATCTTAAAAGCTGCAAGAGAGAAGCGTCAAATCACCTATAAGGCAGCCCCAATCAGGCTAACATCAGACTTTTCATCACAAACCCTAAAAGCCAGAAAGGAATGGGATGATATATTCAAAATACTAAAAGACAGAGATTTCCAGCCAGGAACGCTCTACCCTGCAAGGCTATCCTTCCAAAATGAAGAGCAAATAGTATATTTCTCAAACAAACAAAAACTGCGGGAGTTCACCACCACACGACCACTCTTACAAGAAATTCTCAAGGGAGTACTGGGTTTGGTTCCTGAAAAATAACTACCACTGCCATAAAAACCCAAGAAAAATCAAAACCCACTAATATAATAAAAATGGCATTCATGAAAAGAAAACAAACAAACAAATAGGCTATCTACAACCCAAGGAACCAACAAACACAGAAAACAAACAGTAAATCAGAAAGCAA
>NW_007809773.1:0-996 GCF_000696425.1 Galeopterus variegatus | reverse complement strand
GTTAGAAAACTTATCTTAATCAAAATATTTGTATCATATTGACACAATGTATACAAGTACTTTTATGGCTACTGCTAAAATTCCAGATAGTTTTTCAATCCTAAAGCTACAGGCTTTCTATACTTTATGCTGTGATATTGGTTCTCAAATGTCAAATTCTGTTTGTCTCCGGTTCTCTCTTTAGCAATGAATTCTTCACTGCAAATATGATTTAGGTAGATGACCAGCGATTAAGCTCTCTTTCTCTGCTACTCTCACGGCAGTGCCAGCAGTACACTGGCAGCAGTGTAAAGGTTTGAGTAGCAGTGCATTCCTTACATGTGATAAAACAGATAATAAAGATCAGCTTTCCCTAGTGCTGACTGGCCAAGACTAGTTTTAAAAGACACTAAATGAGCTCTTCACATGTTACCAAATAAAAAGAAAAATACTAAGAAAGATAAACACGAATTCCTATTTTTATAACTATAGCAACCATGTTCTAATAAGGAAATACGTGATCACCTAGAAAAATAACAGTATATCAGATTTATAAAAACAAATTGAATGATGTTAAAATTAATTAAAATGTTAGTGGTGATAGTATTATAACCAATATTTAATGAAGGATTTCTATGACATTGCAGGGTGTTATTTTATATACATTATATTACTTAAACTTCACCATAATACCTCTAAGGTATGCGTTATTTGTTTCTTTTTAAGATTAAAAACAGGTTATCTGAATTATCTAGTTAAAAATTGTCACAGCTGTCTATACACCCAGGTCTGTCTGTCACATCATGTTCTTAGTCATTACTCAATACTGCTTTAAGCCACTGTTACCAAAATTTATAATACTTCATGTTCTTCTCTTGAATATTCTATTTAATCCAAGCATTACTAGTCACTAATATTAAAACTTCACCTTTTATGTTATAGGTATTAATATTTTTCTTATAATTATGTGCTATATTGGAATATGATACATATAATCTAATGGCATTTTCTATATAT
>NW_007809772.1:0-996 GCF_000696425.1 Galeopterus variegatus | reverse complement strand
TGTGTGTGTACATATTATGTAATATACACATATACAATAAAAATGCATACTTTACACGGCTTTGTGAAAAATCAAATTATGTAGTCCGTATATTCATGTGATAATGCATATAAAAGACTAGACTGACAACTTTCTTTGAACTGTTATCTTTATCTACCGAACACAACCCTAGGCACAGGAGACTGTTTCACTTAATGCAATTAAATATGCAGTATTTTTAAAGGTGAGGAAACTGAAGCTAAGAGTGGTTAACTAATGCTGACATTTTCTAGCTGAGTAACTTTGTACGGAGTAGACTATGAAGCAGAGATAGAATCAAAGGGTACCTAATTGCAGTGCTACTGAAAGAAATGATACATTTTGCTCTTCACTAATGATGCTAGTAAGGTACAGGTGCCATGGGAGGTGGAACTACATACCTGCAGTGACTAGGGCTTATGCATATTTGCTTCTTGGTACTACTTTCGGCAAAAATCACCACTGCTTAGAGCATAACTTTATTGACCTATTAATGGATTTTAAAGGCTCCTTTCTAAGGGTGGGTGGCCATAATGCATGACTTGTCAGGTGTTTACAGAGCATGAGTTGAAGTAGTTTAGAACATTATACAATAGAAGTATTATATTATTGTTATTTTATAGAAAAATTGTAGAGAATTAACTCATCCCAGTTTGCCCAAGACTTTCCTGGGTTTAGCACTCACTAAAAATCCTACACTCATAATACCCTAAGTCCCAGACGAACCAGAAAGGAAAATTGGTCAATCAAATCCAGAGTGGGATATTTGAATCATAAATACATAATCTCATTAGAAGGAAAGCAAAGTTTTCTCGTTTGTGGTTCACTACTCACCTACCTTTATTCTTAATTAAATTATGGGTTTGGAGTCTTGATAGCTTTATAATTGCATGCCATTCTCTGCCAAATAAAGGCTGATCTGTTAGTTCTTTCAGGACTTAGTTGTTATTGTTCTTTATTGCCTTAGTGCACTTGGAA
>NW_007809771.1:0-996 GCF_000696425.1 Galeopterus variegatus | reverse complement strand
AGATGTATCAGTTGTAATATCTCCTTTTTCATTTCTAATTTTTGTTATTTGGATCTTCTCTCTCTCTTCTTTTTTAGTTACCCATGCTAATGGTTTGTAAATATTATTTATCTTTTCATAAAACCAACTTTTTGATTCATTGATCTTTTGTATCATTTCGATTCATTGATCTTTTGTATCGTTTTTGGGAGTTTCAATTTCATTAAGTTCTGCTCTGATCTTAATGATTTCTTTCCATCTGCTAACTTCGGGTTTGTATTGTTGTTTTTGTAGTTCTTTAAGGGGAAGTATTAGGTTGTTCACTTGCCATCTTTCCATTCTTCTGAAGTAAGCATTTAATGCAATAAATTTCCCCCTTAGTACTGCTTTTGCAGTATCCCACAGGTTTTGGAATGATGTATCATTGTTTTCATTAGTTTCCATAAATTTTTGGATTTCCTGTTTGATTTCTTCCTGGACCCATATATCATTAAGTAGAATGCTCTTTAATTTCCATGTGTTTGTGTAGTTTCCAGAATTTCATTTGTTATTGATTTCTAATTTTAATCCATGTGGTCTGAAAAAATACATGGGATAATTCCATTATTTTTGAATTTGTTGAGACTTGATTTGTGACCTAACATGTGATCTATCCTGGAGAATGATCCATGTGCTGATGAGAAGAATGAATATTCTGTGGTCGTTGGATGGAAAGTTCTGTAGATATCTGCCAAGTCCAGTCGGTCTAGACTGTTGTTTAGATCTTGTGTTTCTCTGTTGATTCTTTGCCTAGATGATCTGTCCAGTATTGACAGTGGGGTGTTCAGGTCCCCTGCTATTATGGTATTAGTGTCTATTTCCTTCTTTAGGTCTAATAGAGTTTGCTTTATAAATCTAGCTGCTCCAACATTGGGTGCATATATATTTATGATTGTTATGTCTTCTTGATGGATGAGTCCTTTTATCATTATGTAGTGGCCCTCATTATGTCTTTTTATGGTTTTTAGTTTAAAGTCT
>NW_007809770.1:0-996 GCF_000696425.1 Galeopterus variegatus | reverse complement strand
ATCTTTAGCCCATGGCACCTTCATATGAAATTAAGGAAGGGTAAATACCTGGATTGGGATCGAACAGGGAATGACACCAATTAACATAAGAAGAGAAGGGATGTAACAACCTTAAAAAGGGAAACTTGCCTGGATGGTTCTTGACTGGAAGGCTCTGGTCATCTTGACTAGATTAGGCAAAGAAAGAATACCAAATTAAACAACAGTATCCTGTGGGTGGAAACTGCTCTCTCTCCTCCTTGTGTGTACAAATTCTACCCATTCAGCAAGTTTCAAGTCCTACTGCTGTGTGACTTTCACCAGTATTGTTTCTCACCAATTTTTCTGAAGACGAGAAGCACTGTTTTTCTTGTTTTTCTCTATACGCTCTATAATAATTCCATAAAGTTTTTGTGAAACTTCACTTTTTCCATAATATTTTACATGTATGTACATGTCGGGAGGAAACAAAAATCACAAGTCTCCCTGGCATAATTAGTTTCCACAGTTTAAGAATGAAAAATTGTCCCCAGTCTCAAACAAACTGGAAATTAAATATAGTACTTAATTTTTACCAACATTTCATAGTCTCCATAGACCCTACACTATTCTTAACCTCTGAGAACTGATCTTCCAAAGATAACTGAATAATACAATCTTATTCTGTCACTGCTGAAAAGCAGTATAAGGTTGAATTCAAGGGAAAATATCCCTTTCAACCCCCTGAAAGTTTTCTGGAAACTCATCTGATAAAACACAGATTAATATAAGGAAAAAGCATAACAAATTTTATCATATCATAGTTTCACATGGGGGTTCTCTTCCCGCATTTATTTTCCAGACCAGGAAGTTACAGGAAGAGAACATAGGTGGGGTTATAGTTCAACAATATAGGCTGGTAACTTTCAGTGAAACAAGCCAGATGACATTCCAGTAAAGCTATCAACAAAAGCTAGATCTTAGCAAACATTCCCTTCTTACAGCAATTTCTCAGTATCTTTACATAACAATTAGTAA
>NW_007809769.1:0-996 GCF_000696425.1 Galeopterus variegatus | reverse complement strand
AACAACATGAGCCCATGACTTGGACAAACCCTGATGCCTAAAAAAGTCAGGAAAATTTTCACAGGGTGGAGACAGACAGTAAGATAAAATCTATTCTCTGGGGAGGAAAACCAAGGCCAAGCAGATATAATGGCAGGTGAAACAGAAAATAGTATATAAGCACAGCCTGTTATGAAGGCTATAAATTGGAGCACAGACTGTGAGTTATAGAGTGTCTAAAGTGAATCCAGGCAAGCAAAGATTTCTAGTGGCAAGCAGTTTTTAAGCAGTGGTGCTGACTGCACATGCTAGAGCAGCATCTACACTTCCAGATAGTCTGCAGATAAAGATACAATGATCCAATGGGTTTCAAAAATTTAATATTGATGACTCAACAGATGGCATGAGCTTCATGTTCTTATCTGTTTCTCTTGTTCCCAAGTCCCTTGGGGGTGATATGAAACAGGACCAGGTGAATATAGCATACGGAGTGGTTCTGTAGCACAGCTGAGGAACCTGAGCTTTGGAAATCCCCAATCTTACGAAGAGAAATCTTTCCAACACAGGGAGGCATTGTCATTATTATCCTGGTGAGAAAACATGTCTGCTTTCTGACCTAGAGTGAGACAGTATCTCTAGTTTCTCAGGTTGTTTGCTAAGCAAACATCCTTGTGAACAAACTCTGTCCCAGGAGCTATAGAAATGTCTATTGGAGAATTGCCTCCCAACAGTGGTACAAAAGCATTTTTTAAAAAAACCTTCTTTACTACCTTCATTTATATGTTTTGTTGTTGGGAAGGAAACGGGGAAATGTATGTGGGTAAGCAATAGGGTCATATTTTCATATGATGGGATAAAAACATGCTCATGTTAAAGATGATGGGTGATATGATTGTATATTTGAGGCAGCTGCTTCTTGCCTCAAATATGCAAACAGTATTTGCCTGGGATATAAGAACAGTTTAGTCACTTTGATATCTCTTTGAAGATACATGCACAGAAACCCTTTGAGGAATG
>NW_007809768.1:0-996 GCF_000696425.1 Galeopterus variegatus | reverse complement strand
AAGCTACTCTCCCAAATTCATTCTATGAGGCCAATATCACTCTGATATCAAAATCAGATAAAGACACAAGAAAAAAGGAAAATTACAGGCCAATATCCTTGATGAACATAGATGCAAAAGCCTAAACAAAATATTAGCAGTCAGAATATGGCAACATATTAAAAAAATTATACACTATGATCAAGTGGGATTCATCCCAGGGACACAGGGATGGTTTAACATATGAAAGTCAATAAATGTGACAGTTCACATCAATAACTCAAGGACAAATACCATATGATTATCTCAATAGATGCTGAAAAAGCATGTGACAAAATTCAACATCCCTTCATGATAAAGACTCTCGACAAATTAGGTATAGAAGGAAAATATCTCAACACAATAAAAGCCACTTATGACAAGCCCACTGCCAGTATCATCCTGAATGGGGAAAAGCTGATGGCCTTTCCCTTAAGAACAGGAACAAGACAAGGATGCCCACTCTCACCACTTCTATTTAACATAGTACTAGAAGTACTAGCCAGAGCAATCAGGGAAGAGAAAGAAATAAAGGGAATCCAGATTGGAAAAGACAAACTCAAGCTGTCCCTATATGCAGATGGCATGATACTA
Source organism: Galeopterus variegatus (assembly GCF_000696425.1). Classification (NCBI taxonomy): domain Eukaryota; kingdom Metazoa; phylum Chordata; class Mammalia; order Dermoptera; family Cynocephalidae; genus Galeopterus; species Galeopterus variegatus. Next base: position 384 of record NW_007809768.1, on the reverse strand, counting down.
TATATAGAAAAACCTGAAGACTCTATCAAAAAACTCTTAGAGCTGGTTAATAACTTCGGTAACATTGCAGTATATAAAATAAATGCCCCCAAATTAGTTGAATTTATATACTCAAATAATGAACTAACAGAAAGAGAAATAAAGAAAGTAAGCCCATTTACAATTATCACAAAAAAATAAAATAAAATACCTAGGGATCAATTTAACCAAGGAGGTGAAAGATTCCTAAAATGAGAACCACAAACCACTTCTGAAAGAAGTTAAAGAAAACACAAAAAGATGGAGAGATATTCCATGCTCTTAGATTGTAAGAATTAACATTATGAAAATGTCTATACTACTCAAAGTGATCTACAGATTCAATGCAATCCCCATCAAAATACC
>NW_007809767.1:0-996 GCF_000696425.1 Galeopterus variegatus | reverse complement strand
CAAAAGTAAGAAATACACACTTAAAGTTCAGTACAGAGTGCAGGCTGGCTCAAGAGAGTGAACACCCACTTGCTGAAAGTGAGTTTGATACAAAGTAAAGTGTACACACCTCAGCCAAGGAGGTGCTGGTTGGTCCCAGGAAAGTGAGCAATAATCCCACCTCCTACTAGGATTCCATTTTTATAGGTTTGCTATCTAATACATATTCATGATATCTAATGAATATTCAACTAAGGGGGTGGTTCCCTGTTATGTAACATAGTCTTTCAAATGCTCAGTTGGTCTCCTTTTAGGGCATGTTTATTGGCCAAATCCTATCACATGCACCAAACCTACTTAAGAATATTCTATCATTCAAAAGATAAACACTTTCATGAGCTTGCTCACTGTTAGGGTTATATAACCCCTTTCTACAGAGCATGCCTAGCCACTGGATTTTCATAAGTCGGCCCCCTGAGGTCTCAATTTCCCAGTGTTGGTTCTGAAATAGGTCCAATAAGCAACAGTAACTCTCTAGGGGAGGGCCGAGACGAGGGGCCTGAGACCTTGGTGGAGTGGCTTGAAACCCAGAGGTGTGTCCTGAAGCCTGAACCCATGGAAATTTAACACCTGTCTCATTAGGACAGAAACTAAGTCAGTGTTTGAGATTTTAAGTGTACTGAGATGTTTTCATTTACTCGTCTTTAAGTTTTTCATAATGCAATCTGCTGAGAAATGAGTGAACATTTGGTAGTTCAAAGGTTGTCCTAATCTTTCTGCTTACTTTTCTCTCCTTCACAAGTAATGATATAAACAAGTAGTCACATTCATGGAAATTGACTCCTGTGCTTATCACACATAATCACATAAGCCTTTTCGCACTTAAAACAAATGATCTACCATATATATTGTCTCTTGTGCCTCCTAACATCCTATTAAACAAATATTATGGGAGCCCATTGTTTTGGACTGAGCGCCTATCCTCAGCCCCAACAGACCAGACCAAATCAAAATGGA
>NW_007809766.1:0-996 GCF_000696425.1 Galeopterus variegatus | reverse complement strand
GGTCCAGACACTGCAGCTTACTCATTGGACAATGCTAGGGAGCTTTCTTAGTCTTTATTGTTAGTCTTTAGTCCCAATTTCCTTCAATATAAAAATAGAAATAAAATCCTCACAGGGTTGTTGTAGAATTAAATAAGGTAATCCACAATGTCTGACACTAGGTCACTGGTCAGCAAATATTAGCTATTACTTTAATCTCAAAATATGCGGTAAAATGTGATTTCTCAGTTTCTTGGTTTATGCATCTATGCAACAGGAAGCACCAAACTGTTAAATCAATTTTATTTATAAAGTATGTAAAGAGTCTTAAAGGGAAGGCCACTTTATCAATGTGAAGTATTCTTAACAATACAATGGAAGATTTCATCTAAGCTAGATAAATATTATTATCCTCATTGTATAAAGGTCAGAGTGATGCAGGGAACTAAAATAACTTGTCAAAGAATGTCAGAGTCTGAGATTAGAATGCTGGCTTTCCTAGCTCCCAGGAATACTGTTAGACAAAGGCTCTCTGAAGCAAATAATTCCCATCCATTCAAATTATTCCAAACATTCCAAATGATTACAACTCAGCCAATTCCCTTTTTTCCATTCAGCTCACATCTCTGAATTAAGCAAGTAGTTAGGAAAACAAAATACTACAAATTTGTGAGACTGTGGCATTGACTAATCAGAGTGGTTGGCTGCAGAGCATGGAAGTCTAAGAATTCTCTTTGCAGAAATTTACAAGATGACCAGGAGAAACTTAGCGATTCAATCTCATATCACATTAATTAATATTGAAAACCCAAAGAATTATCCCGTACTAGACCAGATATAAACAGTACTTTATTTGGGTGTACAAACCAAATAACTACTTATACGAAATTAGATGTTCTCTAACTCCAAATGATCACAACATCGTTTTCAGCTTCAGGGAAATATACAACATATTTTCTTGCCTCACCATACATTTCCTGTGGTTTGCATTATTATTTGCTATAATATCATAAGCTC
>NW_007809765.1:0-996 GCF_000696425.1 Galeopterus variegatus | reverse complement strand
GTTGGTATTTAAAAATGCAACTGATGTTTGTATATTGATCTTATATATTCCCATTTTTCTCCATTTTCTTGTCTATTCTAATAGTGTAAATCACCAATCTGAAAATAATGAGCATTTTATTACTCCCTTTCTAATAATTTTTTTTATTATCTTGCTGAACCGACAAGCGCCTTTGATAAATGTTGAACATATGCAGTGATGGTGAGCATCTTATTTTAGTATTAATTTTAAAGGGAGTACTTCCAATATTTCTCCATTAAGAATAAAGTTTGTGCTAAGTATTTTTAGATAATCTTTGTTCATATGAAAGTATTTCCTTCTATTGTTAAATTGCTAAATTATTTTTAAGCTGAATAGGTGTTGTATTGTATCAAATGACTTTTCTGCTTCTATTGAGTTGGTATATGGTTTTTCTTTTTTAATTCATTAATGTGGTAAATTACATTTACAATTTTTTCTAATGTTAAACCACTCTTGGCATTCATGGGACAAACTCAGTTATATGTGTAATGTAATAGCTTCTTCATATCCTGCCAATATGGGCTTGATACCTGTATTTCGTTTAAGCTTTTTACATCTATGTTCATGAAACAATTAATATAATTATAAATAACCTGTCAGGCTGTGTTTTACAGTTAGTACATGTTGTTCATTGACTATGGTATCTGTATGATGACAACTATTTCCCAGCCATTCAACAGATAGTTTTGATATTGATAATGAAAATGATGGAGTTGACAGAGTGAGTTTTTGTATTGGAAAAATACTACTTTAAGACTATGGTTTGGAAGATGAGGGAAAGTCTTGTTTGATTATAGAGTCCATTATAGACACTGTAATTACAGCAAGTCCATGTGTTTTTAAATATTATTTATACAGTCCATAGAGGATAAAAACATTTTCAAAGCAGAATGATATTTCTAAGGTTCTGAAATACCACAGTAAAAATTAATTCTGAAACACCACCATAAAATATATCCCTGTTCACAGAGCAGA
>NW_007809764.1:0-996 GCF_000696425.1 Galeopterus variegatus | reverse complement strand
CATTGTCTTCCCTGTGTCTGTGTCTAAATTTCCCTTTCTTACAAGGACACAGTCATTTTGGATTAGGGACTACTGTAACAACCTCAGTTTAACTGATTACATTTGTAGAGACCCCACCTCCAAATATGGTCACATTCTGAGTTATTAGGGGTTAGGACTTCAACAGAGGAGTTTTTTGGGGACCCAATTCAACCCATAAGAAGCCTTCATAATTAATTTAATCGCATATTTATAAAATTATAAATTTTATACACTATAAAATCATGTATTATAAAATTTATTATATATTATAAAATTATAAATTTATATTATAAAATCACAAATATATTATATGTAATATATATTTATATATTATAAAATATATAAAATTATATATTTTATAATATAGAAAACATTAGAACATTATGTCAAAAATATTTGCTACATATGACTATAAACTATATGGCACGTCCAAAAGAAAAAGGTAAGAAACTAACCGTGCTTATAGAGATTAGCACATGTTGTCTATATACTATAGTCTATGACCCATAAGCAAACTATGATAAAACTATGTTTTAATAAAGAAGCTAAAGAAGCTAATTAGTATCTTTCTGATTCACTTTCCGAATCGGAATTTGTCTTTGAGCAATTATTCAGCTTAACTGGAGCCTGTTATAAGCACCCTTTGAGGGTGGAAGTTTGGCATTAACAACTTGGTACTTGATGCTAAAGGACAAATTTTCAACAGAAGGAGCTATAGGTGCTAGTGAAACTTGGAGCTTACTAGAGATTGATTTTAATGTTTCTCTTGCTTTCCCACTAAGGAGATCTAATTTACAGGACAGATACTTTTTTTTTCTTTATGCATTATGTAAAAACCAGATCACATCTTAATTTCACATTGAGTTGCCCATAAAATATTAAATAATGTAAGTGCAGCAAAATTATCCAACTTAGGAAGTATGGTAACTTTTTTTTGAACTCCTAAATTCTTAGTTGGGTTTTGTAAAGAGACCT
>NW_007809763.1:0-996 GCF_000696425.1 Galeopterus variegatus | reverse complement strand
TGGCGGACTCTAAGCACGCGGTAAACGTGTTGCTTCTAGCTTCCTAGGAAAAGTTGCAAGCCCCTCAGAATAAACTCCACATTCAGCATGATGCTGGTGCACTGTGGTCCCACAAAGGTAGCAATTTTAGCTTGGAAGAAGGAATAAGAGAGGAGAGGAAAGACCTATGCTGACCAGTCAGCTCCCTTTAAGAGATTTCCCGGATGCTCCACCACTGACCAAGAGAGGCTGGAAAACATGGTTTTGATTTGGCCATATTGTCAACCCAAATAAGATAGCCCTCTGTCAGGAAGAAGGAAAAAACGGATACTCGGTAGGCAACTAGCAGTCTTTGCCACAAGTGGTGATAGTAAATTGGCACATCTTGAGTATATTCTTTCTTGTCAAAACTAAAAGTTGACATCATTATGGTCATTCCCCTGATTTTAAAAAATCAGACTGTTCTGTGAAGCCCCAAATCCAGACTCACTGCTCTTAATCATTTTGCTGTTCAAGCTTGGACTAGGATACATGATACTTGGATAAAAATTAGCAAATATGATCAACTTATCTAGGCTGAATTGTTGATGAGAAAAGACTCTAGGAGACCCAACCACCATTCAGATGGATGTCCCTCCTGCTTCTCTCAAGTGACCTTGTTGTAACTGTGGCTTTTGGAGATCCTTCTGCAGTCTTAGAAAAGAGGACATTAACACTGGGTGTGGTAGCCATGTTGGAGAGAAGAGTGGTGTGGCCTTCTAGGGCTCTCCAGCCTTCAGCCCCATCTCCCGCTCCGCTTGCTCTACCCTGTGCCTCAGTCATCCTGAGTGGCTTATTGTTCCTGGCATTTATCCAACATCTCGCCTCTGTGCCCTTCCTTGAGCTGGGCCCACGTGCAGTCGTACTTCTTTTGAGTCCCCTATGGCCATGTAGGAAAATCCCTTCGGTCTTTTCAATCTCAATTCAAATGCTACCTCCTCTATGAAAGTTTCTGAGATCCCTCCAGCTGGATGTAAC
>NW_007809762.1:0-996 GCF_000696425.1 Galeopterus variegatus | reverse complement strand
TCCCTCCAGAAACTTGTAGAATCATAAATTGAACCATGTTACCACCTGTACAAAAACTTCAGTGACTTCCTATGGCACTGAGATTCCAAACTTGATCTACCAGGTGTCCATCCCTGGTCCAAACTGCTGTCGCCAGGAGGAAAGAGTGATAGTGTGACTGAGGCTAGTTCTCAGAAAAAGGGGTGTTGGTGGTGGCCGGGGTTCAGCAGTTATCACTACAAATCTGTCATCAACAACATGGTAGCATGTTGTCCTTTTATGTTGTATTTGTATTCCAGCCAATCCTTCTGACAAATAGGTCTTCGTGGTAATGACTGGGTTTTTGTAGCACTTGGACTTTCAGTTTCGATTTGGAAATCTAAACCAAGGCTTGGTTTGCACTTTGTTTACAAACCCTCCCCAGGTGAGGTTACTTCTGCTACTCTCATTCTTGATGTGTTGATTTGACTAGTTTCAGAACTCTTTTCTTCTTTATAATGCTAAGTATTTATTCAGGTGACACACTGTTATTACAGAATGCCAGTGTCTTGAGTTCTGTTTTGTTTCATTTGCAAGGGGTGTCCACCAAAGAAACTGCCTTTCCTGTGTGCCACTGGTTCTCTTGAATTATCGCTGGAGTCTTACAGCTTCTGGTGGGTGGTTTCCAACCTAGTTCCTCCTAGGCAGGTTTAATGTTAGAATTTCCCCATCTTTGATGATTCATCCTGAAAAGTCGTGGGTCACTGATCTGGCTGGGAAGTCTAAGATCTGACAGACCCAAAAGCCTGTTGGGAGGGGAGGGAGTGGTGGAAAAGAAGCAAGTAGTAGTAGTATTTTTAGTACAGATTTATTCTCTTTCTACCTTTGGCGCAGCAACCCAACTCCTAGGTATTTATCCAAGAGAAATAAAAACGTACATCAAAATTCTCATGCAAGAATGTTCACGGTAGCTTTATACACATAGTCAAAAGCTGAAAACAGGGGCCGGCCCGGTGGCGCACTGCTACAGTGCGCCGC
>NW_007809761.1:0-996 GCF_000696425.1 Galeopterus variegatus | reverse complement strand
CCGTGGGCCCAGCACTGTTTTAAGTGCTTTACACATTAATTCAACTGATTCTCACGACGATGCCTTGTGAGGTAGGGACTGTTATCATGACTCCTTCTCAGAGCACGTAACACGTCATTATAACAAGTCTGCTCCATTTTCTTCTTCTTCAAACGTTTATTTAAAGCTTCCTGACCACGACATACAAGAAAAAGTCCCTAAACAAAAACAGTAATTAGGAAAAACATGGGCCGTGCTCACTTTGGGGGCTTCGTAAAGGAAGAGGGCTGTAGAGGGGAGAAGAATCTCGAGCGTGGTGTCTGTGTTCTGGGTCTATGCTGCGCATCTGCGTGTGTCTGGTCTGCATCTGCGCACCCGTCCATATTCTACGTCTGTCACAGTCGCAGAAGACCTCACGGGCGGCCTCCCACGTCCTACTCCTCCCCAGCACAGAGGGTGAGGCAGGTGTAAGGATCGTCATGTTTAGAGGTGAGAATAGGAGACCTCAGAGGAGTCGAGCGACTTGACCCCAATCTCGTAAGTCTCAAGCTGGCCCTTAAGCCTCTCAGGTCTCCGGACTCCTACGGGCACCTTTGCCGTTGCAGACTGGCAGGGTGGGGGGTGAACACGAGCAGATGTGGGAGGCGGGGAGGGCAGGAGGCAGTGCAGAGAAGGCACCGCTGAGCTGGAGCTCACGGGTGGGGAGGGGAAGGGGGCCTGTGGTCCCCTCTTCACCTTTGTCCTTCTGGCAAGGAGAGGGTCGATGTAGAGATGCCATGCTCTGGCCTCTTGTCCTTGAGGTCCCCCAAAGTCAAGGCTCAGCAGGGACCTGAGCAGAGGTGGCAGTGGGGCTTCTATACACCCTTTTCAGTTGGCCCTGGAAAGATGTTGGGCCTCCTTTGGGGGACAGAGGAAGGGACACACGGGGGTTAGGAACTGGACAGTAGCCTTGTCAGTCAGATCTAGTGAGCCAACCCCAGGGACGGATGGGGTGACCCAAGATGAATGCACAGTCTT
>NW_007809760.1:0-996 GCF_000696425.1 Galeopterus variegatus | reverse complement strand
TTCAGATGCTTAAGGTTGTCTGCTAGCTCTCTTAAATTGTCATGATTTTTATTTAATTCTTCTTTTTTTTTCCCCCACCTGGGTTATTTTAAAAAGACTACCTTCAAGATCTGAATTTTTTCTTCTACTTGCTCTAACCTGCCGCTTAAGCTCTTTGTTGTGTTTTTTATTTTGCTGAATGAATCCTTCAGTTCCAGGAGTTCTTCTACATTCTTTTTTTCAGGTATTAATCTCCTTGTAAATTCCCTCCTTCATATCTTGGATATTTTCTTGTTTCATTATGTTGTCTAACTTAGTCTTCTCATATCTCATTGAGTTTCCTTAAAATTGTTGCTCATAGTTCCTTTTCAGTCATTTTGAGGATTTACTGCTCTATGGGGTCTGGTACTTGAGAATTACTGTATTCCTTTGGTGATGTCATATTTTCTTGATTTTTTTTTTTTTATTTCTAGTACCTCTACATTGATGTGTAGTCATCTGGTAGAGTAACTGCTTCTTTTATTACTCTGGAATGGGCTTTGAGGACAGAGACTTCCTCTTCTTTTTCCAGTCTCTGCTAGTCCTTGTGTCTATGCAGTTGAGTGAGCACCAGGCCACCTGCATGGTGGCTTGGCTGCTACTACGATGGTGAGCCACACTTATGGTGGCAGTAGCTGTGGCAGTGGCTGTGGTGGACTACCCATGCAGAAGTGGTGTTTTCAGTGTGCTCCTGCCTTCTGATGAGTAGGAGCACCTGCCTGCAGCTCCCACCTAGCCAATTGTTTTATTCTTCGATTCTACAGATTCAATTGTTTCCCCTATAGAATAGGCATATTCTGAATTTTTAAACCATTTGATCCCAAATTTAATTTACCACAGAATGTAGACCATTCATTACAAACCTAGTTTTTTAGAAAATACTGTTTTATTATATTTGAGGTATAGTTAAAATGTTTCATAAATTTAAAAATTTAAAACGCAAGCACCAAAATGCAAGAAAACATTTATTTCCTAAAT
>NW_007809759.1:0-996 GCF_000696425.1 Galeopterus variegatus | reverse complement strand
TTTAACTTTTAAATCTAAAATGGTATTTTCACTCCTTGTAATTTATATTGGTTTCCCAGAAGCTGCTAACCTGAAATTAGAGAAATAGCTCATCCAAATTTTCTCAATAAACAACCTTTTTCTTATAGCAACACTCTATAGGAAAGACTGATGTCTTAAAAAGAAAAAATAGAGCTTTAATATCTTCTCAAGAAATTTTAGCTCATTTGTAACAAGTTTTAAATTTCTATTAATTTACCCTTAAGTGTAAATCTCATTTTGAATTTTACTATATTAATCTCCTATATAGCAGGATTACCATGTATAATAAATTTCACAATAAACATTTAAAATTCAATGTAAGAGCATCACCTAAAATTTGTTTTACTAACTTTAAGTACAACCCTCCTTTACTGGTTGCTTCTTTCCCATTTTATAGGAGCAGAACTTCTTCCACAAAAGACCTTGAAGAAGATTGGAGTATTGCTACACCAGTGAAAGAGGTCAAACCAAAAGAAGAAAGAGGTAAAGTTGTTCCTCTCTTTAGATAAACATAATTATATTTAAAAACTCATGGACTTTTTATTTAATATATTTGTAATTCTCACAATAATCATATTTAAGACTATTATAATTATTCTGAGTATCTAATAGAGAATATAGCTCTCTATGCCATTTGATTAAGCATTCATTCCACAAATGTTTATTTATTTATTTTTTATTTTTTATTTTTTTGTCTTTCGTCTTTTTCCGTGTCCGGCAACAGATCGCAACCCTCAGTGTTGCCCCCGTACCGGACCGGGGACCGGCAACGGGATTGCAACCCTCGGTGCTGCTCCCGCGCCTCGCTCAGCCAGTGAGCGGGAACCGGTCTGTATGTGGGATCCGAACCCTTGGCCGGAGCGCCACCGCACTCCCAAGCGGCGCACTTATCCAGTGCGCCACCAGGCCGGCCCCCACAAATGTTTATTAATGACTATTAATGACTAGATACTGGTCTAGGTGCTGAGTGCATAA
>NW_007809758.1:0-996 GCF_000696425.1 Galeopterus variegatus | reverse complement strand
GCTCCTTTTGCAGAAATGTAACAACATCTCAAAAACTGTGGAATCATTATCTACTGTTTGTTCACATTTACAACCACTTCTGAGAATATGGTAACTTGTTATAAAGGTGCCTTGTGACTGAAGACTGAAATGTTCCGTATGCAGGTTTATATCATGAAGAAAAACAAAACCTATGGGCCCACCAAACACTGGAACTATTTTAAATTCAGTTTTCAAAAGAGATGTGAAACCTTCGTCTTTCTTTCTTTTTTTTTTATTGTGGTAAAACATATATAACATAAGAATTTCCATTTTAAGCATTCTTAAACATTCAATTGCGTGGAATTAACTGCATTCACAGTGCTGTTAACCCCTACCTCTATTTCCTCATTTACTTTTCATCCTCATAGACATAAATTGTGTATCTGTTAGGCAGTAACTTCTCAACCTTCCTGTCTCTTATAACTTAAAAGGGATGGGTTGCAATGATTTTGATACTAGTTTTCACACTTTAATTTTTATTCTGGGGGTGAATTTTGTTTATCACTCAAAATCAGAACAGATATGTGTTAGATAGTGTTTCAGTCTCTCCTGACACGTGGATAACTCCCACCTAAATTTTAGGTTATTTTACTGTATTTCACAAGGAGTTTAGTTTCTTGATAAAGCAAATGCAAATGCCTCCTCTTCTTAGGGAAAAATGTTCTTTGGTTTTAAAGATAATAACCACATCTCACATGACATAATTATACCACTTGTTACCAAAATGGGCTTTCATAAGACAGATGTGAATTCAAACCTTAGCTCTTCCATTTTAGAGCTATGAGACGTTGCGTAGATAATCATCCTTTCTTGGTTTTAGTCTTCCATCTTTAAAGTGACTAAAGTAATACACAGCTTACTGGTTCTTGTGAGGAGTAAATGAGATAACGTTTGTTGAGTGCTGACCCACAGTCTCCTTTCTCCTGTTACCTTTCAGGAAAAAGGCTTTGAAAACATCCAGTGAAAAGCAGAGAG
>NW_007809757.1:0-996 GCF_000696425.1 Galeopterus variegatus | reverse complement strand
ACTTTATTCTGATGCAAGCTCTGCCATCCAGCAACTCAGAGCCATTGTCTTTTATACCAAAGATACACAATAGTGGCAATGAGCCAAGGAGTATATGGGTGCACATGTGCAGTTTCACTACTCTTATATAACTTGTTTACAACGGATGTACTGAATCATACCCAGCTGGATATGAGATGAGGGTGCCTGACTATACTGACTCTATTTTTCTCACTCTGAGTTTCACTTAATTGTGAACAATGGGATCTGCCACTTCTACTCCATTCTCTAGAGTCAAGCAATCCTGGAACTTGCCTTTTACTTGATGTGTAAATGCTGGATTTGGGAGGACTTAAAGGATAATGTTATACTAGACTAGATGTTGGGTACACCCAGGTGTGTTGTATGTCACTTAAAGGATAATGTTATACTAGACTAGATGTTGGGTACACCCAGGTGTGTTGTCAAGAAGCTATTTGAAGGTGAGTATATTGCAAGATGTTAGCTGGCCCAGAGATATACATAGTTATCCCACAATCCACAAAGATACACATCAAAGTTCTTCTCTTGGTTTCTCTGATTATATTTCTATTTGTTAGTTATGGAATACAGAATATGTTGGTGACAGGAAGGGACATGTGGCTAAATTAGGAAATTGGATGTGCCTTGATCTAATCATGAATATTTACAGGATGCCAATAGACATCACAAGTTTAAACAATTTCCCAAGTGGTTTCAAGCCACAGGTAAAAGATTAAAATGAAAAGACTGAGGAGAGTTAACCCAACAATTGGAAAGTTGAAAGATTGTAATTTAAAACAGTACTAATGTAAAAAATACATAAAAATGCCTTTTCTGGCCCCAAATCTACTTGCTTAAAAATATTAAAATATGTTAAGAAATTTTAGGTAAATATCTACCAGTGTAGAAAAATTAATAGAATAGTACAAAAAAATTTTTTTTTGCCAACATCCAAAGAGAAATAACAGGCTTCTACAAAGAAACAAATATTGGGCA
>NW_007809756.1:0-996 GCF_000696425.1 Galeopterus variegatus | reverse complement strand
GATCCCGTTGCCGGTCCCAGTCCGGTACGGGCGCGACACTGAGGGTTGCGGTCCGTTGCCGCACACGAAAAAAGACAAAAAAAAAAAAAGGAAAATATATTACAAATTATGTGGGATGCAAGTAAAGCAGTGGTGAGAGAGAAATTCATAGCACCAAAATGCTTAGAAAGGAGAAGCTTTCAAATCAATTATCTGATTTCCCACTTTGAGAAACAAATAGAAAAATTAAAAAATAAACAAAAAGCAAGCAGAAAGAAGAAACTAATAGGACTACAGTGAGACCATTCATTAGTAGATTTCTAGCAGAAACCTCATAGGCTAAAAAGGCAGTGGTATGATATATTTATGTTCTAGAAAAAAAAAAAAAAGAAACTGAAAATTCTATTTCCAGCAAAACAGTTCTTAAAAATGAGGGGAAAATTAAGACATTTCCATACAAACAAAAGTTGAGGGAATTCATTATCACGAGACTGTCCTATGAGAAATGATACAGGGAGTCCTTTTAGTTGAAATGAAAGGACAATTGGCAGTAACTGGAAGCCAAATGAAATATAATGTTCTCCAGTAAATGTAAATACATGGACAAGTATCAAAACAATATTATTGTAATTTTGTTTTGTTACATTTGTTTGTTTTCTGGTGGCTGGTTGGCACAGGGATCCACCCTTGACCTTGGTGTTATAACACCATGCTCTAAGCAACTGAGCTAAATGGCTAGCCCTATCATTTTGAATTGTAACTTCACTTTTATTTTTCAAAAGATTTAGAAGACAAAAGCATAAATAATTTTTAAGTGTATATTAATGTGTACCCAACAAATAAAGATGTAAATTTTGACATCAATAACACAAACTGGAAAATTGACAGATACGTGGAAATTAAACAACCCACTGTTAAACAATGAATGGGTTAAAGGAGAAATCACAAGGTAAGTTAGAAAATATCTTGAGACAAATGAAAATGAAAACACAACACAAAATAACTTATTAAATGCAG
>NW_007809755.1:0-996 GCF_000696425.1 Galeopterus variegatus | reverse complement strand
ATTTTGCCTAGTAAGGACATTAAAATAAGCAAGGAAACTCCTATCATATCATAATAAAAAGAATGTTTTCATACCAAAAAAGAATTAAGTCCATGGATATTTTACTATTAAAATATTATTAAGTCAAAGGATATAGTCCATGTAAGAGACAGTTATTCCTGTCCTGTATACATAGACATTACGTTTTCTTTATTTTATTATTTTTGTTACAAACCAATGCCACAGCCCAGCTCTAGGAAACCACTGCTCTAAACCACTCTAAATTATTCAGACCTTCTACTCTTTCAGAATCTTGGGAGGTCAGAACAGAATTCCAACGTGGGCAAATGCATGGGATAAATCCAGGGACCATTTCAAGTGGAACGGGGATTCCATGCAGTGGCGCAGGTCTCCAGCACACAGATCCTAACAGAACTGGATATGGGTCCGAGTGCCCCACACATCCCACTTGCTGTGTGAACTCTGGCAAGTAACACAACTTCTCTGGGCCTCAGCTTCCTCATCTGTAAGACAGGTGAATAACACCTACCTTGAAGGAAAGTGAGATGACGAATGAAAACGTGGGCCCAATGCCCGGCTCACGGTGAGCGTCCCCCTCCTCTGCTCCAGGGAGCATAACTGCCTGTGGTGACACATTTGCCGCTGACCTGTGTCAGGACTGAGATCTACCATGTCTCACTAGGTATTTGTGGAATGGGCAGGGAGTGAACAAAGGAATGAGGAAAGAGGGAGAACCCGGTGGTTGGGAGCAAAGACTCAGCAGAAGCTCACTCTCTGGGCAAGAACCCATGGAAGTCATCCTCCTGCTCCCTGAAATATGGCCCCAACCACCTGCATTGTCCTTGGTCACATTTAAGGAGGAGAGCTTCTTTCCGCTTCAGCCTCCGTGAAGCGAATCCTCCAGACATTTAGGTTTCCTCCTGGGTTTCTTCTCAGTCCCTCCACTAGCCGACCGATCTCAGAGTTCTCTGACCCTCGTGGGCCCCACCGCTGTTC
>NW_007809754.1:0-996 GCF_000696425.1 Galeopterus variegatus | reverse complement strand
TTCCAGGGCTGATAAGTCCAACTTATTTGTAGTTCACATCGCCCTCTTGCAGACAGGACAAGGTGGCATAAAAATTATGTTACTGGGAAGTTGAAGCTGCCCTCTGCCCTCTGGTGGTCACACTCGTTTTCTACAGTTCCAAGGAAGGCGGCTCAGAGATTAAATGCCAAAAAGAACCTTAGAAATTACCTGTCACACCCTTTGATAGGAGGAAACAGAGGGAACAGACAGAAATGTCTCTTCCCAGGTCATTTACTTAGTTCGTGGCAGAGCTGTGGCTAGAACCAGATCTCTTGACTCCTAATTTTGTGCTCTTTCCAACTTCTTACACCACTTTTTCAGTCTGAGGTCTAGCACAACACAGGCTGGAAAAGAACTGTACTAAATTTACTGTTACAACGTCTTAAATTTATTTTATTAGATCTTTTCTCCTGATTTGAGAACTGACTATTGCACACAGGTATTGATATTCAATTCTGTAACCCAGAGATATGTACAATCGACCATGTTTCAGTAAAAATTAAAAAAATTTTTAAAAAGATTCTTTCATGTGGAGCTTCTCACTGTTCTCAGTAAGCTGCAGAGGAAAGTGCATAAATACCTTCATCATCCCCACTGCTATGTGTGCAGTTTGAGGCTTATCTTTTAAATTGTCTTTTTCTCATAGCAAATAATACAGCTTGTGCTTTCTATTCCATGTGTGTGTGTAAATACTAATATAAATTTTTTTGCAAGAGAAGTTCAAGTAAAATGGACACTCCAAATAGATGCTCCATGAGGTGGCATGACTTCACGTTAGTCCTGTGCACCACCTTGTGAACCTAAGATTCACCTCACTCTAATAAAGAGAACTTCTTCTGATGACAAGCAATATTAGCAAGACCAAGGTCTCAGGACAGCATCTGTAGTCCACAAGCAGCAACGTAAGCAGCACCCACTGCAGTGTCAAGCTCAAGCATGTCTCCAGCATATCCCTGGACTAGCTCAGCAGCATGA
>NW_007809753.1:0-996 GCF_000696425.1 Galeopterus variegatus | reverse complement strand
GCTCAGCCAGTGAGCGGGAACCGGTCTGTATGTGGGATCCGAACCCTCGGCAGTGCGCCACTGGGCAGGCCCATTCATTAAAATTTCTAGCTAAATAAATGTAATTAAATTTTTTTTTAAAATTAAAAAGAAGAACAAATGCACACACCTCAGCAGAATTAGAAAAGCTAATGTAAAAGTATCATCTTCAGTGTCATAAGCAAGAACTTTGCAAATATTGCAAGGAATGAGATAAGCCTTTATCATCCATCACTTCTTTCTGAAAATGTACCTTGATGATTCAGACAACTATTTTTAAAAAATGGTTATCATCGAATGTATTTACATACGTTTTAATACATGTTAATTATAATTATTATAATTATAAAACAGAAAGAAAATAGTTAACATTTTCAAAGTGAGAAAATATACAAATGCAATTTGGATTGAAACAGTCTCTACTTATATCTTAGAGCACATCAACCCATCTGGCAAATGTGTATGTCTCTGAGTGGTTATTTAGGAAGGCAGAGCTTTGAAGAAGATAGTGCAAATGTGGAAATAGTCTCAGCTTTTATTTTATGTAGTTAAAGTGAACATATTGAAACCATATACCAGAATTTTAAAAAAATAAATTTGTTTTAAAAGATATGGCCTTGAAATATAAATATCCAAAAAGTTACTGGAAAAACAGAACTGAAAGGCAATACAAATCTTTCCATGAACTTTTTGAAGTATCCTTGCATAGTTGCAAACAATTTGAAAATTCTAGCAGTAAAAATTCTTTTCAGAAAATTTTCTGAAAAATAAACAATTATTTCCCCAAATTTTATACAAGATGATACATTAATTCCAAAGCTTGGCAAAAATCATATAAAAGAGAATGAATATTAAATAAATCTCTCTTTTTTTTTTTTTGAACAGATTGCCAAATTTTATTTCGTGTCTAATTTAGGTTTGCAAGCATAGTGGTCTCTATTGAATGTTGCTTGTATTTAACATAGCTCCTCTGCTCTA
>NW_007809752.1:0-996 GCF_000696425.1 Galeopterus variegatus | reverse complement strand
TTTTATGTATTTGTATGACTCTTTTTATTTCTAACAGGAAGAATTAATAAGGAAGAAAAATGAGGAGTGAGTTTTTCAGTTCAGTATATGAAAACTAGGACATACTTAGTTTGAAATGAAGGGTCAGGAGCTTCAGAGGGTTAGATAATTGAGTTGTAGCAGCCTAGACTCTGAATTAATATTTCTAATGAAAAGACAGTAAATGCATTTCTTGTGAACTCTCTGCAGGTCATAACCAGTTTACATTGGCCTTTGCTAGCTGATTTGTTTGTGCAATTGTTTGTTTATTTAGCCAGTTACAACCTGTCCTTTATGCTTTGTGGTAACCTCCCTGAACACATACATTCTTTGATTCATGGTCCAGAAACCTGAAATGTGTTTTTCTTCATATTTCTTTCTCAAATACTAGGAAGAAAACTATTGCCTTAACCTCTATCAGTGATTATGTTTAATGGCAGTTTTCTGGATCTGGGGAATGACGGGCTGAGACAACATGGGAATCAGCTCAATTCAGGATTAGGTTTTGTTACCCTATTTAGTGATTATAACTTCCAGGCCCTGCTAAAATATCGATTAACCCTGTGTCCCTCTAGTAACTTTCTAAATCCCTATAGGTGCAGATGCGCTACAAGCTGATGGTTCCATATAGACTATTGTGAATTACACTGAGCTTGCTAACTCTCAGGCTGGGCTTATCACTTCATAACCAACAAATGCCTCTGAATGACTATAGTACACCTAAAGTTAGGGACCATAAATTAGAGATTCAAAATCAATGTCTTTCCTTGGATTGCATATAGTTCCTTTCCCACAATAATTTTAGTTTTTCAGTGACTGGAATAAAAAGTGGTTTTAAATTTTTAATTACAACATAAGATTTGAGCCAATGATTATCCCTAGAAACATTTTTCCGTCAGTTCTTGATATCTATGCTATATAACAAATTACCTGGAAACAGGAAACTGAGTACAGGAAACTGCAGCTAAACATACTGGC
>NW_007809751.1:0-996 GCF_000696425.1 Galeopterus variegatus | reverse complement strand
ACTATTTCTTCTATATTGTTAATGGTCATGCAGTTGTAATCTTAAGATTAGAAAAATAACTATTACAATATAGTATGGACATTTTCATAAGATTAGAAAAATAACTTAAAAATAATATGGCATGGACATTTTCTTTTTCATTTACTTGACTTTCTTGTTTCTTATTTCTATTGAGTGCTCAAGTGGCATTGAAAGAGTTTTCATTACCGAAACTGGCTTTCCACCAGATTTTTCTTTGCTTTGTCCCAAATGTCAATACAAACTGTATTAGCTTGTGAAATATTTTAGAGTGGTTTAGCATGCTATTGTCATGTCTGGTATTGGCATTGTATTTTACAATGTTTTCACAACACACACACACACACACACACACACACACACACACACACACACACACACTCCACAAAGCCTCTGAGACATGAAAGAAATTAAGAAACAAAACCCAACCTCATCCTCCAAACCTCAAAGAAGGTTAGTAAGTGATTTGTGCTCCCAAAACCAAGAGCCTGAAACAAGGATGTGATCAAAATGGCAAGCATATTTCCGTTAACCTTTTTCCAGTATAGCAGACATTGAAAATTGTTCATAGCACTCTTTCATTTAGTCATGAAAACAGCATCAAAATACATCTCAAAAAATCACCGCAGGAGGCTACACCAATTCATCTGAGTTGGTGCTTCAGATGAGCTTAATTGCTTTCTCTGATCGAAAGCAAAAATGGCAATTTCATTCAACTAAATATTCCAAAGCTCTCGGCTAGATCAAGTCAAATCTTCACAGTAGCCATAATATAAGAAATTAAACCACGTGTATGTAATACTGACCGATTATGTGCCCAGGCTGGTGGAAGCTAGCCAACACAGACCTCCATTTAGGAAAGGGATTCAAGAGAAATATTGATTGTGGAAAAAGGCTGTAATTAAGAAACTCGAGCTGCTTAAGGATCTTTCAAGATGTTCTATTGGCCATTGGAACCTTATTTAGCAGAAATGGCTC
>NW_007809750.1:0-996 GCF_000696425.1 Galeopterus variegatus | reverse complement strand
AAATGTTTTAAATTCTTTTCTCATACTAAGCCTTTGAAATCCAGTGTATTTTACCTGTATAGCACAGATCAATTTGGACTAGCCACATTTCAAGTAATTAAGAGTCACATGTGGCTAGTGACTACCATATGGGACAATTGCAGCTCTAGAGAATAGTGATGCTGTTTTAATGGAGATTGGCCACTGGGTATTCATTTTGATCAACACTTGAGAAAAGTCTCAGATATAGGCAAGGTAATTTACTCACCCTGTCCTTTCTTCACCCCTCTCCTATCTCAGAAGACCCATTACAAGGAACTTCAGCTTGGCCCGAGCACAAACTTCCTGGAGCACAGGAGCTGATCTCTCTTGCCCGCATGGGCGGCCAGGGCTTTGGGGCAGTTCAGTTGATCCAGACAGTGCACGGGGATGCCAGCGGGAACCAACTGCCTTCGAGCCCTGTAGGGCTTCCAGATTACACAAGGGAGATGCTGTCTAACAGTGCCTGCGGGAAAGTTTTGTGCAGAATTTTACCAAGCAGTTTGGATACCCAAGCAGATATTATCAAAACTTTATTATTAGGAAAAGGCTGTGATCCACTTATTAAGAAAAAAACATTTGAGAAGAAACACAAGTCTGCCTAGTCTGGTAGGACATTCTAGCTGACCACAAGTTCTCTGGAATTTTAGCTGCTAGTCTCTTTCTTGTGCAGGACTTGAGAACAAGCTTTAATATTTTCTTTGCTCTCTCAGAGGACTACAGGAAGTCATTACAAACATATTTTGCACCTAAGAAGACTAGGTGCACAAATGTTGGCGTATGCCCAGTTTCATCCTAAGAGAGGCTTCTATGGGAATCTCATTATATTCTCACACTGGCACAGCCCAGTGGACGTGTCATGAGTTTGGGTATTCACATCTGTTTCACAGGCACCACAGAAAGTGAGAATTGAACAGAAGTGTTGAAACAATGCACACATCCCAGGTACCATGTCTGCATTCTCGTGTGTCAGGAACA
>NW_007809749.1:0-996 GCF_000696425.1 Galeopterus variegatus | reverse complement strand
TTATTTGAACAAAGACCAGCAATTCAGTTTCACTACTCAATGGGGTGAAAGAGCAGTGGGGTTGAGAGGGTGTTGCTGGGTGGTCCTTGTCATCTGGGCCAAGATCTCATACAGAAACTTGACCGCTTGACCTTGCTTCTTGTATTAGAAAATTTGAATTCTTCTCTTAGCTTTTATTTCAAGTACTGTTGGCTGCTCCCTTCAAACTTCTGTCCTCAAAATTGCTGTCATTTTTCTCTGGGGGAGGAGGAATTATGTT
This sequence comes from Galeopterus variegatus, assembly GCF_000696425.1. Classification (NCBI taxonomy): domain Eukaryota; kingdom Metazoa; phylum Chordata; class Mammalia; order Dermoptera; family Cynocephalidae; genus Galeopterus; species Galeopterus variegatus. The sequence continues at coordinate 737 of NW_007809749.1, read as the reverse complement.
GACCTTATAGAAGTTAGTTTTATATCCTCCATTTAAACTTAGAGTGTGTGTGGCCCATACCCAACTAGAATCTCTGCTGACAACCTATACATTGTTCAGGGTTGAATGCAATTTGATTGGAAATAACCTCAACAGTGAACTTCAAATATCATGCTATTAAATAGAAACAGAAAGAAGAAAGTGAAAACACACGCTCTCTCTCACAGACATACACAACACAAACATAAAAACCATGCAGGTAGCCCTAGAATTTGTCCTTTCTGATGTTAAATTTGGCTCTGTTTTTGAAGCAAACAAGAGCGTCTACCATAAATACTGTGAACTTTATAGTAGCATTTTTCTCCCACGTATCTCAAGCCAGTAGTGCTGCTAAGCAGCCAGTCTTTATGCTTTAACTGCCTTGTGTGAGAGCTTCAAGCTCATTCGAAATGAAAGTGGTGTTTGGTGAGATGGGAAGAGATTCATTTTAAACTAATAAATAATCATCATCTGCGCCTACTTGGAAAATAGCTTTCTTGTTGAATAATATTTCTATATATGATATCTTGAAATGAGACTGCCATTACTAATTTAAGTGTTGCTTGCAATATAAATCCTACAAATATGTACATATATGAGGCCTTAATTACTCTCTGGGGCCACCTTTTTCTGCCTAAATTACCTTAAGGGGCAACGCATTTAGGTCATATTAGGGCCAGTTAAGGAGAGGGATAATGACCATAGTAAGGCACAAAGAC
>NW_007809748.1:0-996 GCF_000696425.1 Galeopterus variegatus | reverse complement strand
TTTACTTAGATCAATGATCTTGCTCTGATGAATTTACTTAGATCGATGTGCTTGGTCTGATTAGTTTAATGAGATTGAAGAGCTTGGTCTTATGAGTTTACTTAGATCGATGAGCTTGGTCTGATGAGTGTACTTAGATCAATGAGCTTTGTCTGATGAGTTTATTTGCTCAATGAGCTCGGTCCGATAAGTTTACTTAGATCGATGAGCTCGGTCTTATGAGTTTAATTAGATAGATGTGCTTGGTTTGATGAGTTTACGTTGATCGATGTGCTTGGTCTGATGAGTTTACTTAGATCAAACATCTTGGTCTGATGAGTTAACTTAGACCAATGAGCTTGGTCTGATGAGTTTACTTACATCGATCATCATGGTGTGATGAGTTTACTTAGATCGATGATATTGGTCTGATGAGTTTACTTAAATCGATGAGCTCGGACTGATGTGTTTACTATGATCGATGAGCTCGGTCTGATGACTTTACTTAGATCGATGAGCTCAGTCCGAAGAGTTTACTTAGGTCGATGTGCTTGGTCTGATAAGTTTAGTTTGATCGATGAGCTCGTTCTGATGAGTTTACTTAGATCGATGGGCTCGGTCTGATGAGTTTACTTAGATCGATGGGCTCGGTCTGATGAGTTTACTTAGATAGATGTGCTTGGTCTGATGTGTTTACTTTGTTCGATGTGCTTGGTCAGATGAGTTTACTGAGATCGAACATCTTGGTCAGATGAGTTAAATTAAACCAATGAGCTATGTCTGATGAGTTTACCTAGATCGATCATCTTGGTCTGACGAATTTACTAAGATCGATGATCTCGGTCTGATGAGTTTACTTAGATCGATGAGCTCGGTCCGATGAGTTTACTTAGGTCGATGTGCTTGGTCTGTTGAGTTTAGTTTGATCGATGAGCTCGGTCTGATCAGTTTACTTAGATGGATGAGCTCGGTTCGATGAGTTTATTTAGGTCGATGAGCTCAGTCTGATGAGTTTAC
>NW_007809747.1:0-996 GCF_000696425.1 Galeopterus variegatus | reverse complement strand
AGGTAGTTTGTAAACAAGCTGCAACATAATATAAGAGTATATTCCTGTAGCAAATAGCTGAGCCTCAGCCAATCACAGCAGCAGGGCTTCAGCCAATGATTAGACCATGTTTATATGAGGTAGCTGCCTCATCGCATTATTCCCAAATAAGGCAAATGTTGAGCTGTAATTCAGTAAAGCTGTTTTGGTAGTCACTTCCTTTATCTGTCTATAAATACTGCCTGCCCATGTTGCTGGGTGGAGCTCTCTGAACCTCTACTAATTGAAGGTGTTGTCAGATTTATGAACCATTCTTTGCTCAAATAAACTCTGCTAAATTTAATTTGTCTGATGTTTTTCTTTTAAAGCATATTCTATTAGCATTAATTTTTAGTAGGATGAGGGATTGAATTATTTACAAAAAATGATAGTGTCTACAAATAGTCATTGAACATAGAAAAATATTAAAAGATAATTTTACCTACTGACATTTTAAATACATTTATTTCAAATTTTAATCTATTCTACAATGAACAAGTATATATTTTTGAATAAGAGATATGAAATATATGCAATTGAATGTTAAATATTCCTTTGCATTGTTCTGACAGGGCATGTTTGCCAGATGCACAGACACATGACATGAAGAATGTGTAGAATCCAATCTGAGAAACGAAAGGTTGTATTAATTTCTTGAGAATACTAACAATTTTGGGATAACTTGCAAAGGAATAATGTAGTTCACTCTCAGAGAATACAAAAAAATCTCTGAGTTTAATTTTTAAAAAGTGTTCTTGACTTTAAAAAGTTGATAATTTGCCAAGTTTTGAGGTAAAGGGAGCTCACTTGATAGGTTAAACTAATAATTTTAATTGGGTTTCTTATTTGCAGGTTCATAAAAATTTGTTACATTTGTGCCTGTGTCCAAGAATAAATTTAATGTTATTTAATGATTCTAATTTATTATATTTTGGTGTTTTTTTAAGAAAAAAATCTATTTGAATAATATATATATAT
>NW_007809746.1:0-996 GCF_000696425.1 Galeopterus variegatus | reverse complement strand
ACATCGCTCAGCACCTACAACACCTACTGTTTGGCACAAACAAAGCACACAATAAATATCTGATAAATGAATGTTTTGGTGGAATATTATTTATCAGTAGCCACAAAGATTTTTCTCACCCCTCCCCCAAATGCCTCTATGATTTAAATATTTGAATCAGTACAATATTTGATAAAAGACTGATGTACTATGATTTAAATCAGTACAATATTTGATAAAAGACTGGTGTCAAGTGTTATTAAATACAATGCTTTAATGAGCTTACTATCTTTTTAACCACATTTAAAAAATTAACTTGAAATGCCTTGATATTTATCATGCCTTCTAAAAACAAGTATTTATAAACTAAGTTACATTCAGAAAATAACTATCTGATGTTTAACAAAGGAACACATAGAACATGAGAATTTAGGAGGCTCTTCACCTTGGCCAGTTACCACCCTCCAAAGGATATCAGTTTCTCAGACTGTTCAATCAGGGTGCAACTTCCAGGGTTAAAATTCTGCGGTTTTGTGTTTTGGAAACGTGACGTAGTTTGACATCAACAAAGGAGTCTGTATTACTTATTAGGCAATGTGGAACCAGCGGGAGGGGTGGAAAACCAGGATACCCATTTGGGAAAGAAGAATAATGGGTAGGGGAACTAACTTGTCTGTAGGAACTACCAGAGTCCAAGATAATGGCTAGTTAAATTATAATAATTTGTAATTAAACAAATAAAAAGACCTTTTAAATAACGGGCAGTCTTCTGGTTTAGACCCAAATGAAAGTTTTCCCTAGTGGAACCAATAAAGTTCTACACACAGGTGCTCAGTAAGTATTTGTTGAATGAGTGAATGCTTTCCCCACGTATATGAGAAAGCGTACAACTACCAAGTAGGGATTTACAAAATCAAGGGACAATAGGCTTCTTGGGGAAAAAACTAACTGTTCAGTTTAAAAGCAAATACGCTTTTAAAGTTTTGTAAAGTAGAAGATTCTTGTTGATAAAACAGT
>NW_007809745.1:0-996 GCF_000696425.1 Galeopterus variegatus | reverse complement strand
TATCTTAAAAATAATCTGTGTAAGTGTATCTGTTGGATCATATAGTTCTAATCTTTAATAGGTTGTTATCCAAAATGCTGTCAATTTACATTCCAATTGATAACATGAGAGAATGCCTGTCCCCTTCCTCCCACAAAAATTGTTATTTTTAAAAGTATTTTTAAGTATCGTGGTAGCCATGACCTCTGTTTTTCTAGTTATCAAATTGTACCAGTATTATTATTGGTAATTCCTGAGGAGGGTGTTTTTTTTAACAATTGTTTTAATTTAAATCTCAACCCAGCACTCCACCCATGGGCAGAAATAACACATGGAATGCTCCACTAGCTTCTCAAACCACATGCCAGGAGATGTGGCTGCCACTGGAAATGCTGCGTCATGTGAAGCAGCACCTGGGTTCCCTGCTATGTCACAGATGCCACTCTGTAGAAGGATGAAGTCTGAAAACAGCATGGAACATTAAGAAAAATGATCCCTGGGGATTTCAGGAATGACTGCAGTTGAGAACCACTGGTTCTGCCGCGGTGAAGAAAGGGGATGCTTCTTAAAGCCAGCAGCCCCTCACTCTTTATTTTTCAGAGCATTTTTTCTACCAAGGATTCATGTATCCCTGGCTTTTTATCTAGTGAGGCATGGTATGCTGATACTTCTATGATTAATAAGTTCAAAACCTGTAAAACTTGCACAACTTATTGTACTCTGTGTTTTACTATTGATGTCCTAATGAGGAACGACAAAACCTCTTGAAAAGATTAATTAGAGAGAACAGAAATCTCAAGTGTATTTTGTTGCTGCCAGTTTTTCAGGGGGCAGAATAACACTTTCAGCTCACGTGGATCTGTTTTGTATTCACCTATTTCTTAGGAAAGCCCTGGACTTTCAGGTTATACAGACGAACGTGCTTTTTTCTATAGCTCTGAACATGTCTAATTGGCCTTCTTTTGAATAAACACCATAATTCTACTCACTGGCATTAAGAAGTGGGTTAAAATCCAT
>NW_007809744.1:0-996 GCF_000696425.1 Galeopterus variegatus | reverse complement strand
GGGGGTCAGAGTGTCCCGTGAAGTTAGTGAAAGCTATAAACCTCTTTAGTAGAAAATGTGCATGCATATACACATATTTTGGCTATAATTTCAAGAGGTCCTATAATCCCTGACACCCAATAACTGGAGATCTCAGGTTACAAGTTCCCTGGGTCCGAAAGAACAGGGTTTTTGCATTGTGATCTGTTAAGAGGATAAAAGTGGTTAGGATTATTTCACAATCTTTTGGAAAAAAGAGAAATTTTTTCTCTGGAATCCAAACTGAAAATTGTTTCCCCCTTGAGTAAACATGTGTTCTCTATCAAACTTCTGCGTGTCTTTTTTAAACATTGCCTGATCTCTCCTTCTTCCCTTCTTCTTGGCCACTACCACCACCACCACCACCTTACTTCATCTTAAGCAGAGGCTAGAAGCATAATAAAGGTCTTGGTGTTTATTTGCTCTTTGCCCAATGGTGTCAATGCACCAAGATTTTAGCACATATACACGACTGACTTCCCTTACTAGTCTATGTACATCATGAATGTCCTCCCAAGCAAAGACTTGTGCACGTCCAGAGCTCTTTGCCCCTTTCTGTTCAGAGAGAACTGTGAACACCAACGTATTGACCTTCAAAGCAGCTAACTTTACCTAAACAATTGCATTAAGGAAAACTGAAAGGGAGAGGTGGACAAGGGTGGGTTGTGAGAGAGGGGAGAAGTACACAAGCTGTTGTTCTAGAGGCTACCATGTTTCAGATGGCTCAAAGCAAGACCATATTCTGTTAATGGCATTCACATGTGTCTGCTTTAGTAACAGCCATACATTAAGTCCTCATTCCCTCTACTTTGGGGCCCTGTTTGGGACTGATATAATAGCTTTCAAACAATAAACAAAAATATCAGAGACCATCAAACGTTCCTCAGAGGACTTAAAGTTTTTCTCATGTCAAAGACATTTAATGGGTCTGTTATCTTGCTTTTCTTAAGGAAGTAGTTTTAGATGCAATTACATCCT
>NW_007809743.1:0-997 GCF_000696425.1 Galeopterus variegatus | reverse complement strand
TAGAAAAGAAGCAGCTGGTTCAGAAGAACTGTCCTAAATTTCATTTTTATAGCATTATTTAGTGCATAGACCAGCTTTGCTAATGTGGCAGGTGCTTACATTTGATGATGGATTAAAAACAATAAAATTTGGCCTATTCTTTAAAGTTTCCTTCATTCTTATTTATGTTACTTATTTTGAGTAAAGATTTTAGTTACTGCTGGATCATATCTGGGACACTGATATACTGAAAGTTCATAAGCTTCTGGGAAATTTATCTTTTGCATGTTTTAAAAGAAATTTTAACAATGATTTTGAAGTATATTGATGAGAGCACAATAACCAATATGATTTCCCATGTAAAATTCCATTTTAGGTGGACATCGTTTTTATGCCAATAAAGACATAAATGGTCTTACTGATGCTTTCAGTAGGATTTCATCTAGAAGTGGCAGCATATCTCAGCAGGCTCTTCAGGTCAATATATCAAGAAAATTCTTTGCTTTTTCACAGTTGTAATAAATTTCTATTATCATAATTATTAACTCTTCTTTCTCTAATAAATAACTCTCTTGCCTGAAAATATTTGAAGTGTGCAGAAGAAAAACATCCTTACTGAATTTGCTTTTCCATGACAGTTACAGCCACCTTTTCTCTTGAATTCTTCTATTCTTTATAATTATGTTTTATGAACGCTTTTTATTTGGAAAATCATTTAAAATAATTCTTATTTTAATTGAAATCTTAAAAACAAATTAAAAATTATCCTTAACTGACAAAACTTTGAAGTTCCATTAACTATAATAACAAATGGGTTTCGTGTGTTTGTTTTTTATTTATGTAATAGTTGGAAAGTAAAGCCTTAAATATTCCAGGAAGGAAATGGATAAATGATACAGTGCCTGTGGATAGTACAATTGGAAATGACACTTTCTTTGTTGTGACATGGACAATACAAAAGCCAGATATTCTTCTTCAAGACCCAAAAGGAAAAAAATATAGTACTTCAGATTTCAAA
>NW_007809742.1:0-997 GCF_000696425.1 Galeopterus variegatus | reverse complement strand
GTGCTGATTTTTTATTATGATTCATAGAAAATAAAGTAGATGATTCTTCACCCAGTGTGTCGATTATTAGAGTGAACATGGATCTTCTGCACCTATACACCTTTTTCTCCATTTCATCTCCTTCACTCTATATGTACCCGTCTCTGAGCCAGCACTCACTCGTTCATTGCATTATTTCATCAAATATTTCATTCTTTCATCAAATATTTCATTCTTTCATCAAATATTTCATTCTTCCATCAAATATTTATTACTGACTAGTTCCAGGCTCTTCTCTAATGCTAAAGACAGAGCTGTTAACAAAACAGTAGAGTTTGAGGCTGAGTTTACAACCTTCGGTTGGGGTGAAAGACAATAAAGGAAGAAAGAACATATATCAGATATGTAAGTGCTATGATGAAAAATAAAGTGAGGTAAAGGAGATAAAGATTGATGGGTGTGCTGTTTTAGACAGAAGGAAGGCCTCTCTGAGGAGGTTATATCTGAGCAGAGAGGCATTAAGCTGAAGAGCAACCTCTCCTATCTGGGAGAATTCACTCTCCATGCAAAGGAACTGTAAGTGCAAAGGCACTGTGGTCTAGTGTGCTTAGTCCTTCAGAATAAGTGCAGCAAAGGTTGCAAGAGGCTAAAGGGTCTGGAACCCAGTGAATAAGTGGGAGAGAAGAATAGGCCAGAGAGGGACCTTGGAACCAGTCACAGGGGCTTTGTTGACCCAAGTCAGGCCTTTGCATTTTATTCTAAGTTGGTGGGAAACCATTGGGGTGTTATGCCCCTATCTTTTTCTTTCTATAGGTCACCTTAGAAGCAGTAAATTTAAAATGAGAAATTAGCTTCTGTTCTGATGCATATGGGATTCTGTACATAAGAGTTTGGGAAAAGTGAGGGAAATGGGTAGACAGGAAACAAATAGTTTAAAAAGGCCTACTTCCTATCATATTGGTAGAGGTTAAAAATTAGGTTGCCACCTATGACTTGAAAAGAACAAATTTAAATGTCT
>NW_007809741.1:0-997 GCF_000696425.1 Galeopterus variegatus | reverse complement strand
CATCTCCCCCATCTCCTTCACTCACTCCATGGCAGCCAACCCAGCTCTTGTTCCTACACGAACAAGACTGCCCAAGGTCCTCTTTCACTCCCTCTCCTGGCATGCTCTTCCCTTGATTCTTCCATGACTCCCACCTTCCCTTCCTCAGGCTTTAAGCCAAAAGCCACCTTCTCTGTGGCCTTTAACGGCTTCTCTATTTACAGTGCAAACCCCACACCCATACTCCTGTCCTATTTTTCTCCCCGTGTCCCTACATCTGTGCACTTAGGTATCTTATTGTCTGACTCCTGCTTCAGAACAAAGGTCCCACGAGGGCAGAGGCTATGCTCTTTGCCCCGCTGTGTTCCCAGTGCCTGTCCTGGCAGAGAAGGCCTCCACCCAACACGCTGGGAGAGTGTGCCCACTTCACATCCACGAGACAGGCCGCGTGTGCGCGCGTCTGGCTGCTTTGCCGGACTGCCATATGGTTGTGGCTCATGCATTCCCGCTGCTGTATCGGGTTCCATGCTGTGAGCGTACCATGTATCTACCCATTCTATTATGATGTGTGGAGGCTGTTTCCAGTTTGAGGTTATTTGGGGGTTATTACCTGTGGTGCTGCTGTGAACATTCCAGTCCTCCGCTACACTTGGACACAGGTTTGCACCCATCTGGGTGTGGTCTAAACCTCTCCTCCACCCTGAATAGGTCCTGCTCAGCCAAGATGTCGAGATGTGAGTGAGATGTTAGCTGGAATGTTAGCTGAGACGTTAGCTGAGTTGCTAGTGAGACGTTAGCCGAGATGTTATCCCGAGGAAACGTCCATCCTTTCAAACGGCACCCATTGCCAAGAACAACGCTGCAGCTCACACGAGGGGTGGTTTTAAAACTGGATGCCAACTCCTCAGCACCAAGACTTCTCAAGTGCAAACTAGGGTGCTCCCAACCAGCTGGCGGAAAGGGGGCCACGTCCTTCGTAGTACTTTTCACAGACCGCCACCCTCTGGCCTAACAGCTT
>NW_007809740.1:0-997 GCF_000696425.1 Galeopterus variegatus | reverse complement strand
TAATAGGACCTGAAGAAAGTGAAGAAAAACCACTATCCTGCATGGGGTGCCTTAATTTTTTAAAAAACTTGACCAACGAAATATGTGTGCATAACCAATGTATTTTATATCCACTACCAACATTCCCAAATGTTTTGTACTGGTAATAAGAAGAAGACAGAGAAGTAAAATTGATCATCATATGAGGAATAGCTTTACAAAATATTTATAAAAGTGAAGCAAGAATATAAAACAGGCAATCTGGAAAATAATGTGAAGTATTTGGTAGGTATATACGTAAATAAATAGATGCAGAGAAAAACATATAGTAGATGTATGAATTTTAAGAATAGAAAGCTAGAGACTTATAGGTATAAGAAATATTAGGGATTAAGTGTATTGAAGTAAATATGAGTCCCAAAGTAAGTTGGTATAAAGTTGATTAAATACATGGAATTAAAATATTTTGACACACTTAGCTGGTAAAATAGAATGAATTTCTCCTAGATGCCATTTAGGCAAATAAACATACCAATATGCTGGCATATAAACCTAAAAAGTAGTAGTTTAAGCACATAGAAACATGCATATATTGTTAAAACCTGAGTAGAGGCATATACTTAGTAAGTGAGAAAAAAAGAAGCCATAGAATAATTTAAGAATATTAGAATATATAAAGTAGCAAAACTTGTATAAGACTTAAAGACACAAAAATATGAAACTCATTATATTGGAAAATATTTTATATAGCAAAATAGAAAAAAGAAGCCTGCTAAGATTTTAAGTGCCCATTCTAAACAGTTAAATAAGAACACATATATTCTAAGCAGGAAAATTATTTAAATAAGCATTTCTCAGAATGACAACAACAACAAAGAAACCCCAAAATATAAAATGTTTTCCTTGGGAATTATATTAATGCAAAATGAATTTTAATAGAGATATATTTTTATTTAAAAATACGTTTCTTTCCCAAATGTTTAGTGTCATTGCTTCACTTTGCACAAGCTTTGCATCT
>NW_007809739.1:0-997 GCF_000696425.1 Galeopterus variegatus | reverse complement strand
AGGCTGCTATCTGCCCTTATAGAAAAAAGGGAACATTCTCTGATTTTGTCCTTCTCTGCACGGGTATTGGACCTTCCTATAGGCATGGAGTGGCTTGTGCAGCTGCTTTGAAATATATGACACACTCTCAATATTTTAGGGAACAAGAAAAGGAAAACCCTCAACACAGACCCAAAACATGTATTAAATGTGGAAGGGGAGGTCATTTCACAAAGCAAAGTCCTAACCAGGACTCTGATTCTAGCAATTCACATTCTGCTCCTGTCCCTAATATCTGCCTGCAATGTCAGAGAGGACATCCCTGGGCTAATGAATGGCATTCCAAGACCACCATAGAGGGTTGGCCCCTTTCCCAGGGGGGAAACAGGAAGCAGAGGCTGGCCCAGCCCCGTCCAAGAATGGCAGCCATGTCCATCTATCCTCCCCAAATCCTGGAGTCAGCCTTCGAAAAACCATTGCCGACCTCTCCCGAGCAACCAGAGGAACTGGAGGATTGGATCTCAGGACCATGGCTTGATTTGTTTTAACCCCTACTATGGGACCACAAGCTATCCCTACTGGTATATTTGGCCCTTTACCTTCAGGCACTGTAGGGCTTATTTTGGGATGGAACAGTCTTATTTTAAAAGGTCTTCAGGTGTTCCCTGGCGTCATTGACTCTGGTTATACTGGAGAGATAGGAGTTATGGCTGCTGCAGGGCAAGAAATCATCACTGTATCTCCAGACTTGAAAATAGCTCAACTAGTATTGGTCCCGCTTTTAATTACAGGTAAAGTTCTTCAGAATACCCCACAGGGAGAGCAGGGATTTGGATCATCTGATAAAGCCTATTGGGTACAACAAATAAAATAGGGATGCCCAGAATTAATTTTATCTATTCAAGGAAAACTCCTTAAGGGGTTTTTAGATATGGGAGCTGACATTTCTGTCATATCCCGAGCATATTGGCCTGCTTCTTGGCCTTTGCAGCCAGCCATGACCGAGCTCCATGGATCG
>NW_007809738.1:0-997 GCF_000696425.1 Galeopterus variegatus | reverse complement strand
ATTAGTACCTTTCTGTTGCTTGTAACAACATACTCGGAACTGGGCAATTTGTAAGAAAATGAAATTTATTGTTTATGGTTTCAGAGGCTGGGAAGTCCAAAGTCCAGGGAACACATCTGGTGAGAGTCTTTGATGGTGTCTTTACAGTAAAACGGGTGTCTCACATGGCAGAAGATGGCAGATCAGAGAAAGCTCCTTGTGCACTGTCCTTTTAAAGCCGTAGAACCATTCCCATGAGCACCATTAAACGTTCAACTTGATCATCTCTTTAAGGTCCCACCTTTCAATTACCATAATAGGATTTCATACCCTCAACAGTTACAGTGGGAATTAAGCTTCTAATATATGAACTTTGGGGGGACACAATTCAAAATATAATAAATGGGGCCGAGCCCGTGGCGCACTCGGGAGAGTGTGGCGCTGGGAGCGCAGCAGTGCTCCCGCGGTGGGTTCAGATCCTATATAGGGATGGCCGGTGTGCTCACTGGCTGAGTGCGGTGCAGCCGGTCTCAAAAAAAAAAAAAAAAAAAAAGGACAAAATATAATAAATGGATAACAATTAACATAACAATGTTTCTCTGTGTGCCAAATAAAATCATCTTGTGTCCCATCAGTGGTAGTTGTACTCTATTTGGATAAAACCCATTCTACCACAACTCTAGGGCAATTTAGATGTTAAAAGCCAAAAGCACATTTATTTCTCCTATCACTCATGTGTTACATTGAGATATTGAGCAGAATCTCTTCAATCTAAAATGCTGGCTTCTGTGACTAGCAGGTAAGAGCCACTGCATACTTCTGCCTTAGGGCTTGGACTTTCTTTTTACTTTGTTTTCTCCAGTTTTTGTGTTTTTGAAGAGCATACACTACTTGTCCCAATGACACTGTGCCGCATACCTCTTCCCATGCTCTCCAGCATTACAGCTTCTGGTGGTCAGTTGCCTGTTTAAAACATACAATGTTTCCCCGCTTATGAACATTCGTAAGTAAAAGAAAG
>NW_007809737.1:0-997 GCF_000696425.1 Galeopterus variegatus | reverse complement strand
AGAAAGAGTTATTAACAGCTTTCCTTTGGACAAAAGATAAGCTATTATTAAAGCAAGTTCTAAAATCCAGGCACTTGTTCACTTACTCCAAGTTGCTTCTAACTAAATCACATGGTTTTTAGTTGTTAATGTAAATTATACTAGGAGGTAAATCTACTCAGAGACTGAGGGGTAAATTGTGGAGAACAAGAAGACTGGAAATACAGAAAGGGAATTCAAGTGATTTATCGATTTTTCACATGCTACACAGTGTGAGAGTGTGTCAAATGTTATCTCATCTAATATTCCCCACCACCACGTGGAGCATGATATTTTCCCAATTGAAATGCAAGAAAAAAAATCCTTCACTGAGGCCTTCAGTCACTCGTTCAAGGTCACACAGCCAATAAATTCAGGGCCCTGATATTAGTACCAATTTGAAGGGTGTATTGAACTTCTCCTCCCATTTTTAGACATTGCTTACTTTGTCATGCTACTTGCAATCCCTGAGTCTTAGTTTCTGCATTTGTTTAAAATAAAAAAAAAGGAAAAAGAAGAAAATGATTATTACCTATCTCATAAAATTGTTGTGAGGGTGAAGTTGTAGAATGAATGTGCAAGTGCTTTGAAAAGCATATTGTGCTGTACAAATGTTAGATCTTATTTATATCCTCTTAAAGTAGTCATCATCACCAGGTTTTACCATCAAATTTAACACTGAAAGGCAGTCGAGCATTACGGAGTTCTGCTCTGACAAGGGAAAGATAACAGCAGACTAAAATGAATGCTCTCTAATCCCTATCCACTCATCCACAGTTGCTGTGAATTGATAATACTCCTCCGAATTTTCCACTGTGGTTTGCTAGCATCAAAAGTCTGATGAACGAATGTAGCTATTCAGCCCCAAACAGCATTTATCTGCAGAAGTCCATATCTTTTTGCTTTCAGAGTTGTAAAAACAACCTGCCAAGATGAAAAACATAAAACATTGCCTTACGTTTATTTATGGCAGGTTATC
>NW_007809736.1:0-997 GCF_000696425.1 Galeopterus variegatus | reverse complement strand
AAGGCCCCGCGACCCAGGGGAGGCTGGGCAGGGACTGCACATCACCACAAAGGCCAAATGTGCCCCTGTGGCCCGTGGACACACACACACCCCTTCAGATCCACACACACCCCTTCAGATCCACACTTCCTTAGAGGCTGCAGGGCTCGATAGGGATCCCAGAGACGGGATGAGGAGGGGGGTGTGCAGAGCCTGTTAGAGACCCCAAAGGGGGGTGGGGGGCCTGCATTTCCTGAGCCTGAGCTCTGTTCCCGACACTGCCCTCTCTTACCTGAGCCCAGCGGCCCCAGGCTGTAGACTATCTTCCCATTTTACAGAAGGGAAAAACCGAGGCACAGAGAGGCTAAGAAGGCGACCCTGTGGAACGTGTCTATGACTGGGGGTGATGCGCTCACCTTGCCTGGGTGACGGGGCAGCTGGCCTGGGCCCTGAGCTCAGTCCTCTGGACTTTCACACTGTCACTTTTTAAAGGGTGTTTCTTGGCTCCCAGAAGGGGTGGACTCTGGTCTATTCCCCTTATTATTTTCTAACAACTTTATTATGGTGTGGTTTACGTGCATGAAATCCCGCACTGGAAGGTGTGCCATGCAGAGACTTCTAATAAACAGGTGGAGCTGTGTGACCATTGCCACGCACTGGCTTGAGAACTTTTGTCACCCAGAGAGTTTCTTAGTGACTTCCCTTTGCTCTCGTTCTCCGACGAGCCCAGGCTGGTATTGGTACACAGACCTGGCTGGGGCAGCCCTGGCAGGAGGAGCAGGTGGGCTCTGAGCAGCCCCATGTCTCCCAAGGGCTCCCTGCAGGAGGGCCAGGCCCCTGCGCCCCTGCCCCATGCACACTCGTGGGGGCTGTACCTTCTGTCCCAGACCTGGGTGTTGGGGGGCTCGGCCTTCACCTCACCGTGGACCCCCCCTCCATCGGGACCCTCCTGAAGCTCCCTCACTCCCTCCCCAGCTCGGCCTGCTGTGGGTGGCTCTCAGACCCCCTTCCTCCGTGG
>NW_007809735.1:0-997 GCF_000696425.1 Galeopterus variegatus | reverse complement strand
CTCCTCAAGGAAAAATGCATCAACATCTTAACTATGAATGCAGAACAAGATTCAGTTTTTTTTATATAAACTGTGGATTTTGAGGCTACATTGTAGAAGCTATACTATGATTCGCTGTTGTTTTGTTTTGCTTTATTTTTTTCAAATAGAAAATGGTTGCTACATATCACGTGCCTACTCAGGAAAAAAACGAATAGGGAAAATTTTATGATATTATTCATACTAGCTCGTTTTTAATGTTAAGTTTTTTTTACTGTTGAGTCAAACATTCTATGTGGTTCAAATATTTTTAATTAAAATTTTTCACTCATTTAATAAGCCTATATAATACAAACTTTACTGTGGGCTTATCATTGTGCTAAATGCTGGATGTGAGAAATACACAAATATATGACACAGGCACAATTTTTTTTTCCCTTTTTGTCTTTTATTGTGACCGGCAGCGGATCGCAACCCTCAGTGTTGTGCCCGTACCGGGCCGGGACCGGCAATGGGATCACAACCCTCGGTGTCGCGCTCGCACCTTGCTCAGCCAGTGAGCGGCCGGTCTGTATGTGGGATCCGAACCCTCGGCGGGAGCGCCGCCACACTCCCAAGCAGCGCACTGTAGCAGTGCACCACCGGGCCGGCCCACTGGCACAAATTTTAAACACTAGAGGAGTGTGTTGTTTAGAGAAAAATAAAGACATATATATATAAAAAAGTATACACATGTGCACGTGCACACACACACGCACGCACACACACACACACACACACACGCGCGCGCGCACCAGTGGTGTAGCTTGAAGGCTTGAGAGCCAGACTGCTAACGGTGTATATTCCAGTATTCCAGTCCAGGTCTGAAGACCTGAGAATCAGGATCAGTGAGGACAGAGGGCAGCCGAGGGCAGGAGAAAATCAATATCCCAGCTCTAACAGTCAGACCAACAGCAAATGTAACCTGTCTCCACCTTTTAAATTTTCTTTTATTCAGGCCCTCAATGGATTGGATGGT
>NW_007809734.1:0-997 GCF_000696425.1 Galeopterus variegatus | reverse complement strand
TTGGGTTTGATATCTGAAAAACAACCATCACTGTCATGAATACTCACGAAAGAACAAAACCAACCAGTAAAACAAAAATGCTAACCATAAAGAGAAAAAGTAGTTTATCTCCAACCCCAAGAAACCAACAAACACAGAAGACAAACAGAAAACCAGAAAGAAAGAAACAAAAGATACTTAAGCCATCTAAATGAAAATCAATAAAATGCTAGAAGTAAATCAGCACCTTTCAATAAAAACTCTTAATGTAAAAGGATTAAATTCCCCACTCAAAAGACACAAGACAGACTGGCTAGATTAAAAAGATGGACCCAACAATATGCTGCCTTCAAGGGACTCACCTCACCTGTAAAGACACCCATAGACTAAGAGTGAAAGGATGGAAAAAGATATACCATGCAAATAGAAATGAAAAACAAGCTGGAGCAGCTATTCTTATTATCAGATAAAATAGACTTTAAAGAAAAAAACCATAAAAAGAGATAAAGAAGGCCATTATATAATGATAAAAAGATCTATCCATCAAGAAGATGTAACAATCATAAATATATATGCACTCAACATCGGAGCGGCCAGATTTATAAAGCAAACACTATTAGATCTAAAGAATGAGACAGACATTAACATCATAATAGCAGGGGACCTGAACACCATACTCTCAACATTGGATAGGTCATCTAGGCAAAAAGTCAATAGAGAAACACAAGACCTAAACAACACGTTAGACCAATTGGACTTGGCACATATCTACAGAACATTCTATCCAACAGCCTCAGAATATTTATTCTTCTCATCAGCACATGGAACATTCTCCAGAATAGACCACATGTTAGGTCACAAATCAAGTCTCAACAAATTCAAGAAAGTTGGAATTATTCCATGTATCCTTTCAGATCACAATGGATTAAAATTAGAAATCAATAACAAATGAAACTATGGAAACTATACAAACATATGGAAATTAAACAACATTCTACTTAATGACATATGGGTCCAA
>NW_007809733.1:0-997 GCF_000696425.1 Galeopterus variegatus | reverse complement strand
AGATTGCCCTCTAAAAGCAATCATTCAACAAATATTTATTGGATATCTATTCTGTGTCAAATATAATGAGGCCTTAGGAATTCAGCTATGAGAAAAACAGACACTGTTCCTAGTGGGACATCAGTAAACAAATAATCACACAAATCAATATTTGACTGTGGTTGCGGTAAGGGTTGTCAGGGAATGTAAATAGAGGCAACTAATTTGTCCTGGATGTTCAGGTATGTTCAAGCTGAGAAGTGAAGGATGAGTAGGAATGGACCAGGAAGACTGGGAGTCTGGGAGCTGAGCAGGGGAGAAAGAGCTTTAAGACAAAGGGGAGGCGTGCATGGAGGCCCTGCGGTGGATGCGTGTGCTGAGTCGGAGCAACACCTGGGCCAGTGCAGGGAGAAAATGGGAAGCCAGGCCAAAGAAGCAGCCTGGGCCAGACCAAGCACAGTCTTCTAGGCACCAGTTTCCAGCCTCCCCAGCAGTGTGTGAAGGACCTGTCTCCTGCACCTTTGAGACCAGCAATATTTGCAGGTGTTTTGTACCCTTCATTCTATTCTATCACTGTGTGGACTTTCTTTGATTTTCAAATAAGAGCATTTTTGAGACGGGTGTAACAGCTAACGTTGAGATGATCAGATTCAGAATGCACATCGAATTTTCTTTAGGACATTAACAAAATTCCCCAAATCCCTGTACATTCCATCATACTTCTTCTATTGTAAAACCAACTTGTTTGTGTAAAGCAAATCATGCTTGCTTCTTTCAGCTCACATTACTGGATGCTCCCTCTGGGGGTCCTGGATCCTGCCTTTTTCTAGCCAATGAAACACAAGTGCTGGTGGGTGGGAGAGCGCCAGGCTCTACAGAGTCATGCTTTCTAGTTCCATTCTGGATGCTGTGACTGCTGTGAGACACAGGCCTCCCAGTCTGAGTCTTCTCTGAGCTCTGTATCCTGGGATAAACCTGTCACTGCAAGCCCCACACTGTAACTTAACTTTTCCTCTTG
>NW_007809732.1:0-997 GCF_000696425.1 Galeopterus variegatus | reverse complement strand
TGAAGGACAGACAGAGGTTGGTACAATACTGAGTTACACTCAGTACTGTCAGTCTTCCAGCATCTTGAAACAAACCAATTTTTGATTTTCAGGTGAAGTTTGGCAAATAATTTTTTCAGGTTTAAAGGAGAGAAAAGGCTTAAAACAGATTACATTCAACTTTGAAGTGCATGTCCTTACAAAACAAAATCTTCCTGAGCTAATTCTAAATAAGTTAGTTATAAATGAATCAGAAACATATGGTTGAAACTTTTCTATAAATACAAAGGAGTCTAAAAATTCGGAGAAAGGAGCTAGAGACAAACGTGAAATAGATTTTCCAAAGGCCTAGACAATGGTTAAAACACATTCCAAAAACTCAAAGCTGTCAGGTTTAACTCCTCTGTTTTTTAGTTTAGTTATTCAAATCTACAGATATCTAAAAAGAATCATTGTTAAATGAAAGTTTCTAACAAAGTTGTTTTCAAGCTACAATCTAATTACAGAAAACTTACTGAGGACAGGATGTAAAATAGATGGGGACCCACTCAAAAAACTCAAAGTTGGGCATCCAACAATTTTCAAGTAATTTTTAATAAAAAGAGAGTGCTTGAAATTGAATGATAGTTGAACAAATCTATTGTTGCTGAGGAATTTTTCCCTGATTAAGTCCCGATGGCTTTACAATGCAGAAAAGAATGTACTGGGCTGTTGACAACTTCTTCCATTCCCAGTGAAAAAGGAAGCCAGCCCAGAAAATCACTTAGGAAGATCCGGACAACAGATGGTACAACAAGGCTGAACAATGATCTCAGTAAGCAGGGCCTCAGAGAGATGATGATACATTCCACAGCTGGATATCATAAAACTTGGGTACCAGTGGTGCATTGGTCTGACCATTAAAACTATGTTCTTCTTGAGCCATAGGCCAGTGTGTGAGAGCCAGACAAAGTTATGGAAAGCACCTGGGGGCTGGAAGGAAGCAAACCTCCGTAGGTTTGCTGCATACAGTATGGCT
>NW_007809731.1:0-997 GCF_000696425.1 Galeopterus variegatus | reverse complement strand
GCAGCCTGGGTTCACCCTTCCCTGAGAACACAGGAAACATGGCTTGCTGACTTTTGGCACCGAGCATGGCCCAGCTGCAGACAAGCATGACGTGGGCCTGAACTGCCCTCGTATACGAGGGGTCTCGTACCCTCCTATGCTTGTCTTGATTGTCCTGCTTTGAAGCCCAACCGATCCTTTCTTTAGCCTTGACATTTCTTCTCAATTTTTTTCTTCTAAGGACAGAATGTACTCTCTCATTTATTTATTTTTTTGGTGGCTGGCTGGTAAGGGGATCTGAACTCTTGACTTTGGTGTTATCAACACTGAGCTTTAACCAAATGGACCAATCAGCCAGCCTATACTCTCTCATTAGAACAAAACTTTTTCATTATTTGAAGCAAGTGTTTGTTCTTGATTTACAAGTCCAGATACTTTTTTCTGCTCCAATTTGTTCATTTTTCATTCTCCAGAAACCCCAGCTATGTGTATGTTTTCTCTCTTTAACTCTCTGCTTCCTTTTGAGTGAATTCCTAGAACAGATGGTCCCTGACTTACAATGGTTCAACTTACAATTTTCCGACGTTACAGTGGTGTAAAAGTGATATGCATTCAGTCTAAACCATGCTTCAGTACAGTATTCAATAAATTACAGGAGATATTCAACATTTTATTATAAGATAGGCTTTGCGTGAGATGATTTTGCCCAACTGTAGGCTAATGTGGGTGTTCTGAGCACGTTCCAAGTAGGCTAAGCTAAGCTACGATGTTTGGTAGGTTAGGTGTACTCTAGACCTGCGATATTTTCAACTAACTCTGAGTTAACTGGGATGTGACCCTGTCGTAAGGTGAGGAGCATTTGTTTGTCATGCTTTCTCAATTCCACCCAGTGCGGTGTCCCCCAATCAGATTATGGACCTCATGAGAGCCACGGTACTAGTAACTCCTGTCATCTTCTTCTCCATCATCCCCATTGTGAAAATTTATTGAGCACTCTCTGTGGGCCAGGAACAGTGCA
>NW_007809730.1:0-997 GCF_000696425.1 Galeopterus variegatus | reverse complement strand
CTCCCAGACTGCAAAGCCCCCTGACAGAAAGGGTGTGTGATGTCCAGTGCAGGGGCTGACACAGAATAGAAGCTCCATACACTGGCTATTATTTTTTCTCTGCACTGAACCAAATGTCTCTCCTGTTTGATTACTGCCATATTTCAAATAATACTCCAAATAAGTGTAAAAAGTAATAATATGCAAATCAAGGCTCCTGTGAAAGTGCAGCTGCAGTCTGCTATAATCCTACCACTATCACCTGCACAGTGCTCTGTGATTTGTGACGTACCTCTTTGTCACTTTATCTCATTTAATGCAGTCCTTGTGGCAACCTGGCTCCTACTGTGTCCACCCACCCTTCCAAGCTGCTCAGACACTGGGAGACTCGAGGCTGGGAAATAATTAGGAAATAAACTGTGGCTGAACAAATCAGTGACCTGGTTGTTGCTCCAAGTTCATTGGAGGCCCAGTCAGCTCATGGGTTCATGAAAAAGGCCTTCTGGGAACCAAGTCTGACATTTACAATCTCACCTTGTGTTTTCCCTTTCTTCAGTTATATATTGGAGTAAACTTACAAATATGTTAAGTTCATTGTCACCAGTGTTTGAACACTGGTGGAGAAGTCAGATAGAACTGGATATGAGAACAGACTCCTCCACTTGTCAGCTCTATGACTTTGGGCCAAGTATTAACCTCTCTGAGACTTGTTTTTACCACCTGTAAAGTAAGGATTGTAACAGTACATAATTCATGAAGTTGTTATGAGAATTCAATGAGAAAATGTGAGTTGAACTTTCTACATGTCTGGCTGATAGTAATGACAGGAACTTAGTAGATGTTAGCGGCTAATATGATTATGTCGTGAACATTACTCTTACAATTATTAACCAGGATGGTCCTAGGCCTGTTTACTACCAGACAAATTCCTTGCCCTTACTCTGCTCTACTTTGCAGAAGGTGGAGAGTTCTGGTGGGTGGAGTAGGAATGGGAGAACAGGTTTTCCAAGCTGCTGTT
>NW_007809729.1:0-997 GCF_000696425.1 Galeopterus variegatus | reverse complement strand
GAAGGCAGGCTGGTACAGAAGAGAGTGGTGGGAAACCTGGTGATTTCAGTGACTGGCAGTGATTTCAGACACTGGCCATGCGCTCCCGCACGGTTGCAGCAAAGGACTGGATGTATCTGGGCCCCGATTTCTCATTTCTGAAATGGGCATACGAATTTCCTAGCAGAGACCGACATTAAAGGGACGTGAGCTAGCAATCCTACAGGAACCAGCACAATCCAGATTCCTAGGGCGTGCTCAGCTGTCCCCCCACAGCCTGCCGCATGCTTGCTCCCTGAGCTGTCTGTGCCATCAAAACACCATCACTGTGCTTGAAACTCCAGCTTCTCAGCTATTCAGAGGTGATGTCATAGAAGAAGTGAATTTCCATGAATAAATTTTTCTCAAAACTTCAGAAGACATAGTAGCTAAGACAGAAAGCGATAAGCATAGGGAAGGGTTGACAGACATGGCTTTGAGCAGCTCAGCCTGTGGAGCAGATTAGCTTCAAGGAAGTTCCTGCTAATTACAGGTAAAGGATGTTCGCAGTTAGACGTGTCAGTATTTGTGGGGAGCTCTGTTCTCACTTGTTGGATTCTGAAATTCCTTAGTACCTTGATATGAAAAGATCACAGGAGAGAAAATCCTGAAGACTGGCCAAAAATAGAAAAAGAAGGATTATTATGGGCAGAGTGAGGAAAGGAGTCAATTCTGAAGACATGTGAGTCTGAGCTACCCCCAAAGTATGAACCAAAGTAAAGTGTTTACTCCTTGGAATTTTTTTCCTCTTTTTTAGAATATTGTACTAGCCCCTCTTTGGTTGTTACATGGAGCTAATTAAGCCCAAGCTTCTGGCATTTAACATATATGTTTACTTTGTGAGTGCTAAATCATTCCAGAAAAGAAGAAATGTATTATATTTACTTTGTCTTTGCAGATAAATATAAAGACATGAACTGGGAAATTAAATGCTGGTTTGCTTTCTTTGCTTTGCCCTGTGGGTGGGGTAGATGAGACG
>NW_007809728.1:0-997 GCF_000696425.1 Galeopterus variegatus | reverse complement strand
GTAGCTCCACAGGTCTGGGGTCTCCATAGCTGTCACGCTCTTACAGGTCCAGTAGGCATGAGCTAATGGGATTTCTCTGCTTCAACTGTGACCCCACATTTCCATGTGGCTTTGCTCTAGCTAAGCTTTTCTGTGGTGAGTCTGACCCTGTGACAGATCTTTTCCTGGGCCCTCAGAATTTTCCATTCATGCTCTGAAATCAGGGTGTAGACTCCCAAGCGTCCACAGTTCTAGCATTCTGCCAGCCTGCAGACCTAACACCAGGTGGATGCCACCAAGGCTTCTGGCTTGTATCTTCCAAAGCTGCAGGTCCATTCACACCTGGAGCCAATTTAACCATGGCTGGAGCAACCAAAGCAGCTGGAGTGCTGGTGCTGGGAGCAGCTTCCCAAGGTGGCCTTGAGCAGTGAGCCTGTGGAGGGTGCCTCAGGCCTCTTGCCCAAGACCGTTCTGCCTCCCTAGGTCTTTGGGCCTGAAATGGAAGGATTTTCCCCGAGGCTTCTTCAATGCATTCAGGGCCCTTTTCCCCTTCTCTTGATAATCCCTTTTCTTTGTACTAATCTTCTTAGCTAATGGTCACTGGGCTGCACCATTGCATGCTCTCTGCATCTCTACTACATGGCCAGGCAGCAAATTTTCTAAATTTTCACACTTTGCTTCCCTCTTAAATTCTGGCTTTATGTTCTGCCTTCTTCTGCCAGATAGTCTAGTTCCCAACTCCTAAGTTCCATCTTCCACAATGTGCTAGGGCATGCACACAATGAAGCCAACTTCCTTACCTATTTGCACACAATGAAGCCAACTTCCTTACCTATTTATAGGAGGGTTGATCTTTGCCTCAGTTTCCAAAATCCTCCCTCCTATTTCTATCTGAGACCTCCTCAGAATGGTCTTTACAGTCCCCATGTCTATCAGCATTCAGCTCCCCACCATTTAACCAATCTCTAAAATTTCCTCTAGTTTCCTTGGCTTCTAAACTTTCACTAGCATCTAGGCT
>NW_007809727.1:0-997 GCF_000696425.1 Galeopterus variegatus | reverse complement strand
AATAAGAAAATAAATCAATTCCAAAACACCTTGAAAAGCAACACATATATATATGAAGGTATATTTAAATATGACAAACGTACTTAGAAATGGCAGTACACATATGATTAAAGCATAGACTTGAGAGCCGAGCTACCTAACTTCAAATCCTGGCTCCCCCACTTTCTGTTTGCATATCCTTGAACAGGATACTGAGGTCATCTCTATGCCTCAGTCTGTTCATCTGTAAGATGGAGGTAATAACAGTATCTATGTCATAGGACTAGAAACTGCAAGAGAAGGAACGGCCAGGTCAGAATGAATGTTGTGGCCTGCTAAATTGTTTCTTGGAGACCAATCTTGATTTTAGTAGGCTAGAGCTTGCAGAATTTACATGCAGGACCTGTGTCTGTGCCCATTTTCCTTCCTACCATCCTGACTGCCACCTTTACCTCTGTCCTAATATCTAGTTCCAATAGCCTTGAACCTCTAGGAACTCAGCTCCTATAGTCAAGGCCTAGAGGCTCAGGATGAAATATATTCATAGATATAAAGGACAGTACCTGGGACATAGTGCTAAAAAGTGTTTGCCATGAGAATTATTATTGCAATACATAACACAAAGCAAAACATCTTTCACACCTTTGAGACGATTAAGTCCCCAAAGTCCCACATTGGGTGGCAGCTGCCCCAATCTCGACTCTTTCTCTCCCTAACATTCCTGCCTCTTTGCCTAATGCCATCTACCTGCCTTTCAGATATCTTCTTCACATTCTGTCATCCCCATAAGCTCAAGCTCTTTCATACGTAATGTGGGGTCCCCCTTTCTCTCCTTCTGTTTCTTCAGTGCAGCATCCTCAGCCTTTGCTCCTATTAGCCTAATGGAAGTTGTTGAGGGGTTGGGGGCTGAAGATTGCAGAATGTTTTTGTCTCAGACACACATATGTGTATAATGTATTTATGGTGCTTGGCACTCAATAATGTGAGTCTCCATCTCACTTTAATATCGATTACAGAA
>NW_007809726.1:0-997 GCF_000696425.1 Galeopterus variegatus | reverse complement strand
TTTATCATGTGCCAGGTACTGTGTGGACACTTGGGATATAGCAGTGAGAAAACAAAAGATCGCTGCCCCCATGGACCTACTATTTGGCCTTACGCTGATTGGTTGAGTGACAGAAGGGTCAAAGTACTTTGTCTCCTGGCCTGTGAGGGGAGAGTACTAATGGAAACTCACCATGAGGTTTTTGCAAGGGTGGAAGTGAAAACCCCTTATGTCTGCATACAGCTAGAGCTTTTCAAGTGCGTGTCCTCTTCCTCATTGCACACTCTCTGTTGCTGGGTGCTGTCGGGAAGCTGAAGGTACCATCTAGTCCCACTGTTCCAGACTGTGATCATAAGCCCCAGAGAAACATACCATTTCCTAGAAGCATGAGACTGACACAGACATCACCGAGATGCTTAAAGAAGATGCTCAGAATATCCCATTGAGAAGTGTCCAGAGCATTCATGGACCCAGGTGATAGATAGTACCTATTTGTGAAATATCCAGATTCTGTCACAATTTCATTATGGCAATATCAGCCCAAGTCCTCTGGGAATAAACAGGTTCCTGGCACTGTTTTTGTGTCCTCTAACCTGACATACTTACAAGGCTCAAAGATGAGAAACCTGTCGAGTGATTTCAAGCAGCCTGGAGCTTATTTAAAGATGCCCTAGATTTAAAAGTCTGGCTGTTCCAGGAGAGCAGAGATGGGGTGAACATACGGGCCTTTCCAGGATTCACTTGAGATCCTCACCTCCCCAAATATAAAACTGTTTGTGTTGCAATCAGAGCCAGGCTCAAATCTCAGCACCTCCATGATGAGGTCTCACGTTGGGAGCCTGTGTGAGATTCCCCAGTCCAGGGACTGATGCTCCCGTCCACCTGCAATGAAGCACACAGCAGTTTGCTAGCCACCTGGGATACAAAGTGCTGCATCAATTGTGTTCTTCTCTGCTAGTTCCTCGGAATCCCTCCCAGCCCAGTGTAAGTCTGCAGGGGAAGCTGTACTGAGAAACAG
>NW_007809725.1:0-997 GCF_000696425.1 Galeopterus variegatus | reverse complement strand
GGAATAATGCTATTTTCAGTTATTATAAATGGTTAATCTTTAAATATACCAAAATAAATCTTTCTGGGAAGGAGCAGAGGAGGAAGGTCATTATTATGGCCCTGGAGAAAAATCGGATAAACTAAGTATAATCAAACCTTGAAGGGCTCAGCCTTCTTCCTTTCCAGAAAATAGAATCCCCTATATTTATATAGTCAGACTGATCTCTCTCTTTTTTTCATTATAGCTTTTGCTTTCTGTGTCTTGTTCAATAATCCTTCTCCTCCTCAGGGTCCTGAGGTTGCTTTCCAATATTCTATCCTAAAAGTTTAAAGACTTTAATCCCTCTAAAATTTATTCTTGTGCATTGTGTGAGGTAGAGATCCATTTTCCTGCCATAAAGGCAGCCTCTTGTCCCAGAAGCATTTGTTGGTACTCTAATGCTTTGATGGTACTCTAATGCTGACTGCAAAGTAACTTGGGAAGAAATACCATCTTAAAGACAGAGTGAACGAGGTTAGGATTTGGTAAGTTCCATCATCACGAGCCAATAAAAATAAAAACTGACTACTGCAACAGAAACTCCCTAGTGTCCATTATGCAGAAGATGATGAAAGGACAGTTGTGCTGCTGTAGTTTCAAACCTGTATTTACCCCAGACTGGTACTTACCCCAAAATGACTTAAAAGAAACCTAATATATTATGGCAAAATATGAAAAGTAGTTCCTTTTAAGTCAAGGAAAACTTAAGAATGGCTACAATCACGATTTGCATTCACCACTGTAA
Source organism: Galeopterus variegatus (assembly GCF_000696425.1). Lineage (NCBI taxonomy): Eukaryota > Metazoa > Chordata > Mammalia > Dermoptera > Cynocephalidae > Galeopterus > Galeopterus variegatus. The sequence goes on along the minus strand of NW_007809725.1, from coordinate 231 downwards.
TAGGGCTCCTAGCCTGTTAATTAGATAATAAAAAATGTAATATAAGGAAATTTTTAATAATGCTAATTTCATAGATATTATATATACAATTGTATAATTGCAAGAATAAGTACAAACTACTGAAACTAGGAAGACTTCCGCAAAGTTGCTTAGAAAAAACGATGATATCGTTTAAACTAAAAACCATAAAAAGAGACAGTGAGGGTCACTACATAATGATAAAAGGACTGA
>NW_007809724.1:0-997 GCF_000696425.1 Galeopterus variegatus | reverse complement strand
GCAGAACACAAAAAGCAAGTAACTAAAAAGATACATTGGTGCACATGCGCATTAACTCCACCCCCACAACTTGTTTACAAGAAATGTTGAGGGAGCCTGACTAAGTTATTCTATTTTCCTCACACTACCATTCACAGCAACATGGATGAACTTAGAGAAAATTATGCTAAGTAAAATAAGCCAGTCACAGAAAGAGAAATACTGTATGTGCTCACTTATATGTGGGAGTTAATAAAAATAAATAAACAAACAAACAAATAAATTGAAAAAAAATAATAGATATAACAATCACAATAATTGCTTGAATGTGCTAAGATAAGTGAACAGATATGATGTTGATGGGATGAGAGGGAATGTGAGGGAGGGAGGGAGGGAAGGGAGGAATTGGTAAAGAGCCACAAAAATCAACTACATTGTATATTGATAAATTAAAAATAAATAAATAAATAAATAAAATAGGGGCTTGAAAGCTACAAAAATGAAATAAAATATTAGTTGAATACAGTTGTATGAAAATGAACATTTTTATAATAAAATCTAGAAAATTATGACTATATAAAGTAATTATAGACATGGAGTTTTTAAAATTCTCTTTGAAGGAATTTTTTAAAATTTAAAAATTGAGTTCTCATCGCATAGGCATGATTTTCTTTGGCTGTCTTACCTGTTTTTTGTACATAATATAACATAACCCTTTATTTTTAACATTAATTTACTATTTTAAGAAAAAAGTCACCCTGATTATTAGTATATTCTATTATTATTAGTTACATTCTATTTATAGTTATATTCTCTATTTTGGTTATTTCATATAAGGTATGACTATTGTCTATTTCAAAGAAAAAAACTTCTCAGGGGAATTTTTTATGTTTCTGTTACTCAGTGCATAAAATACTCCCTTTTTATGCATGGCAATCTCAGAAATTTCACAGTAAACTTTGCTCCCAGATCTAAAAGTAAAAAAAAAAAAAAAAAAAAAAAAAAAAAAAAAAAAAAA
>NW_007809723.1:0-997 GCF_000696425.1 Galeopterus variegatus | reverse complement strand
TTTAGCTTTTTAATCCAATCAGTTAGTCTGTGTTTTTTGAGTGGGGAATTTAACCCATTTATATTTAGGGTTGTTACTGAAAGGTATTGTTTTACTCCTGTCATTTTATTGACTTTCATTCAGATGCTTTAAATATCTTTTGTTTCTTTCCTGTTTATTGGTTTTTGGTTTTTGTTTGTTTGTTTTGCTGTTTGTTAGTTTTTGGAGGTGGGAAGATACAGTTTCTTTCTCTTTCTCATTTGCATTTTTGTTCTACCAGTGGGTTTTGTTCTTTCTTGTGTATTCGTGGTAGTGATTATCATTTTTTGGATTCCAGATGCAGGACTCCCTTGAGGATTTCTTGTTGGGCTGGTCATGTGGTGGTGAAATCTTGTGGTTTTTGTTTGTCTGGGAAATACACTATTTCTCCTTCATTTCTGAAGGATAGCTTTGCTGGGTATAGTATTCTTGACTGGCAGGGTTTTTGTTCTTTTAGTATTTTGAATATATTATCCCCTTCTCTTCTAGTCTGTAGAGTTTCTGTTGAGAGGTCTGCTGTTATACTGTTGAGGACTCCCATACAGGTGACTTGATGCTTTTCTCTTGCTGTTTTTGGGATTCTCTCTTTGTTTTTGAGTTTTGCCAGTTTGACTATAGTGTGCCTCGAAGAGAACCTTTTCAGATTGAATCTGCTTACGGATCTTTGAGCCTCCTGAATCTGAAGGTTTTGTCTCTCCCCACAGCTTGAAAGTTTTCTCTTATTATTTCATTGAATATGTTCTTAATGTCTTTTCCTTTCTCCTCCCCTTCAGTAACACTCATGATTTGGATTTGCGCTCTTAAAGTTGTCTGCTATCTCTCTCAGATTTTCTTCATTTTAAAAATTATTTTCTTTTTTCTTTTTATTTTCTTTTGGTTTTTATTTTGTTGCATGACTCCTCTAGTTCCATGACTTCAGCTACATTCTTTATTAAAATATTAACCTCTTTGTAAATTTCCTCCTTCATATCCTGGACAA
>NW_007809722.1:0-997 GCF_000696425.1 Galeopterus variegatus | reverse complement strand
TGTGTGTGTGTAAAGACAAAAGACTACTGTTTTACTACTGATACTGGGGACTATATCTATTCTTTATAGTACCCCGAGGCTGGTATAACTGATATAAATAGAATACTTGTATGTCATGCTAAAATAGACATTGTCATCCTTGGAGAAGAATAGACATCACAAGAGGACAGAGTAGAAGTTATGTGTGGAAGGGGGAAGAGCCAGACTCATCCTTTGGCTCAGCTGCTGGTGCTTGACAAGAGTGAATCAGGTAATAGGAAGGTTGCCTCATTCTTCTCAGCGCAGCACCACAGAGGTGGCTTTCTTCCCCAAGAAACTCTGCTTTGAAGAGGACCAAGAAGAGAGGGGCGTTTTGAAAAGATACGGTGAGACTTTGATAACCTAATATGACTCTAAATGAGTAAAAGGGAGAAAGATAAAGGGAACTAAAATCAAATCCAAAAAGACTTCTTGTTTTTCTTGATTCTCCATAGACTCTTTTACAGAGAGAGCTGGGCACTCTGTGGAGGAGTTTCTTAGCTAAATGCTGGAGAATTCCTACTCTAGTGGCACGGTTGTGTTGGTGAAAATCACTGTAGACTACATTTGCCTCCCTCTTGGAGGCTGCCCTCAGCACCCACCCTGGGAACAGCTTTGAATTCACCCACACATTATAATAAATAGAACATTTGCCCACAGATTTCACTTTGCTCTAGCGTCTTAATGATCTTCCCCCAGTGCCTCTGATAGACTTAAACATAATAGAAACCAATTTTTACTCTAATTCAATGTTCTCTGTAGGAGAGGATGACTGAAGTTTAATTACAATTCTTTTATACAAAATGTGTGTGCATTTTCCAGCATTTGATGTGATTCTTCCAAAATTTCCATCTCAAAATCAGCTCATCAATAGAACAGTCACATATAGCCCGGTTGATTATAATGGATTGTGATGGTTTGGGGCTGTATTCCAAACGGAGCACTGTGGCATCTACAAAAAAAAAAAAAAAAAAAAAAA
>NW_007809721.1:0-997 GCF_000696425.1 Galeopterus variegatus | reverse complement strand
AATAATTAAAATCTCGGTAACTATTTGGTTATCAGGGACTTTGTTTTTCAGAACTCTGAATTGTCCCTGTGAATGGTCCCTAAAAAAGTAAACAAATAAAAAACTCTCTTATTACTTTCAACTATATTCATTCATCCAAAAAATGTTTATTTAGTGACTACCATGAAGTAGATATTAAGAATTTGTAAAACAAATTTCTCAGCTAAAATAAGACGTTTTCTGGTCTTGAGATGTTTGCTCTCTATTGAGTGAATAATAATAAAAGTAATAGTCAAACGTATAGAACATTTACTATATGCTATTGCTGTCATAAGCATGTAACATATATTAACTTATTTATTCTTCGCAGCAACTCTACAGGGTTTATGTTATTACTATCGCCCTCATTTTCATATGGGGGCCAAAGACAGACAATGAACAAAAATGGTAGTTGCACACAGTAAGAACTATGAAGAAAATAAAATTTAGGGGTTGGAGTGAGGGCTTTCCTAGATAGGCTGACTTAGCAACGCCTCATGTCTGAGGTGACTGTTGCAAAATAAGACATAATTAAATGAAGAAACTAGTTGTTCCAAGCTGTGCAGGAAGAGCATCCCAAGACCTGCAAACTCTCTAAGGTGGGAAAGAGTGTCGTATATGTAAGAAAATGAATGAAGCACTGACTGTGTGGTTGCACCTGGAAAGAAAGGTGAACAGTAATCTCAATCTCAAAGAGTTGCAAACAGGATCAGGGGATAGAAGGTATTCAAATATTCCGATTCTAGTTGTGATGAAAATCTATTAGATCAAGTAATGACTTCAGCAAAAGGCAGAGTAGGAGATATCAGCCTTTAATCCACCCACAAATAGCAACAATTTGGTAGCTATTCATGAATGAAAACAACTCTAGAAGAGTGCAGGCATCCACTTAAGAAGTTACAGAAATATAGAGATAGGAAAAAAAAAACAATAACCATACAAAATGGGTAGGAAGGACAGTTTCAAAACTGGATTAATA
>NW_007809720.1:0-997 GCF_000696425.1 Galeopterus variegatus | reverse complement strand
ATATTCTTTGGTGCTAGGGTTTGAATGTATTCCCCGAAGTTCACACATTGTAAAGTTGATCCCCAGTGTGGCAGTGCTGGGATGTGAAGCCCAGTGGGAGGTTTTTGGGTTGTGGGGTCACTGCCTTTATGAATGGACTAATGCTGCTATTGTGGGAGTGAGTTCCTTACAAGGATGAGTTTGGCCCCATTTTGTCTCTCTTTTGCTTTCCCTTGGCCCTTCTGCCTTCCACCACGGGATGTCACACAAAGAGGCCTTTGCCGTGTTCTGGACCCTCAATCTTAGACTTCCCAGACTCCAGAACAGTGAGGGAATAAACTTCCGTTCTTTACCAATTACCCAGGCTGTGGCACTGTGTTATAACAGCACAAAATGGACTAAGACATTTAGCTTTATTATTTTCCAGGTCATACTGCTATTTCATGTTGCTCCTTCAATGATTTATTTTTAACTTTTAGAATTGTACATGTGTTTGTTATTCTGTGAAATAATGGAAGATGATAAACAGATAAGTCACCCCTGTATTCATTGTTAGGAATAAATATAACCACTAAGGACATTTGACCCTTACGTACTCTAATTAGCCACTTTCTCTCTTGTAGGTACACAGGAAACTAAGTCAAAGTCAAAATTCTGTTTGGTGGTTGTGAAATATGATGATGGAAGTTTGGTATATGGTTTAAATGTTATATGACCTCAAGTTAAAACAACCTAATGCCTTAGTCTCTCAGTAGAGGACATAAGTCACCATGACAATCAGGTTTGTTCTTGGACCTCATCAGGCTAGCTTCTCTCAGGACAGGGTTTAAAAAAGATTGGGTCTACCAGTATCTAATCTGTGATTATTTTTCAAGTTTCTCTTTTTAAACAAACCTCCTCTTTTTTATTTGCTACATTCTTTCTTTAGATATGTTAAAAACCTTCAATCGGATTACGATCAATCAATGCCTCCTGGTATGGAAATCACTTCCCCCAAGTATTTTAGGGATTCTTTTTA
>NW_007809719.1:0-997 GCF_000696425.1 Galeopterus variegatus | reverse complement strand
GATGAGGAAACTGAGGCAAAGAAAGATAAAGCAGCTTTCCCAAGTGGTAGATCCCGGATCCAACTGGTGCAGTTGAGCTCCAGGGTCTGTGCTGTGGTCCACTGCACACATTGCTTCTCTGTATTGATAAGTACATCTATTTTTTATTGTTGTTGTTGCTGTCATTATCATCTTGTTATATCCTGACTGTTCTCCCCCTTGTTTTCCCTCCTTCAAACAAACCTAGGCTGCAAATAAGAGCTCAGAAGAAAAGTGGGGAAGAGTGAGGTGTACAAGCTACGGACTCTAAGAGCCTTTGATGCCTTCACTGTCTGTTCCAATCTTGGCAAATTTCATTGTCTAGTTTATGTGCTCTCCTGTCTATGGTACCCCATACTTCTTACCATTCTAACAGATTCTCTGTATTGTCTCAAGAACCATGGGAAGTAGGCAGGGAAAGAAACATTGCTCCCCTTTGACTGCTGTGTAACAGAGAGTTTAGTGCCTTGTTCAAGGTTGGGGAGTTGATGTTAGTGCCTGAACCAGCAGTGTCACCCCTCTGACTAGTCCTCATATCCCATTTCCTTTTACTTCAGGGTGGTGTCTGAGTAAGCACTGCATTCGAAGACAAGCAGAACGAGGACATATCACACAGAATAAATTCTAGAAAATCAGAGGGGAAAAATTATCTGAACTAATAAGACTAGAAGTTTGAGAGATAAACCGACTTTAATTATAAGGATGAATAAGATCAAGAACCGTATATATAAAATTTGGAGTGGTGGGAGCCAGCTGGGCAAGGTATTTAATCTCTCTGTGACTCATTTCCCTCCTCTGTAAAATAGGAGTAATAAAGTGCTGATTTCATAAGGTTATTATGAGGATTTGATCAATTAAAATGTCTAAAGTGTTTAGAACCATATCTGGTCTGTAGTAAGTCCTTAATAAAACGTTAGTTGCCTCTGGTATATAATGAGCAGGAAAACAAAATTTATTTCTAAAGAAATGAAAACCTGTA
>NW_007809718.1:0-997 GCF_000696425.1 Galeopterus variegatus | reverse complement strand
CTTAAGAGTTCATCACTTTCTCTCCCAGGAACCAACATTCTAGTCACAGAGACAGACAAACAAGTAAATAGAACAAATAATTATGTGTTAACAGTGGAAAGGAAGAGATTAGTGAACTGCAGAGTGGCTGGGGAGGCATCCCTGAGTTATAGCTGCCGCCTGGGGAGCAGTCATGCCAGCGCTGGTGGGGGCAGAGTGGCTGGTGGAAGCCACATGGTTCTGGGAGGGAGCATGTGTTCTGAGGTCATGAGAAGGCAAAGCTCCTGTATTCCAGGAACTGAAGACCAGAGGAGCTGAAATGTCGGGCATGGTGGGGACAGCAGCAGGAGGTGAGTTTGCAGAGGTACACCTGCAGGATAGGGAGTTTAGGTTTAAATGCAAATGCAAGATGTATGCTTTGGGGTGATCCCTCTGGCCACTGTGTTGAGAATAGACTTGCTGGGGAACCAGATGGGAGAGCACTGTGATACCGGAGGATAGTGTCTGGGGAGACCTGATGGCCGACCCCAACCCACTCTGTCTTCTACCAGGTTCTTGACTCCACCACAGGAAAGAATTCAAGGGCAGAGTTACAGGAGAAAATGAAAACAGGTTTAATGTAAGGAATAAGAAATACAGAGTTCAGAGGGAAAGTGCGGCCTAGCTGCAGAGACTGAGCGTTGGCCGCAGCAAGTTTAATACAAAAGTAAGAAATACGTACTTTACAGACAAAGTGCAGACTGGTTCCAGAGTGAACAGCAGCTGCTAGAGGCAAGTTTAACACAGAAAGTGATATATACACACCTCGCAGGCAAAATGCAGGCTCTAGAGAGAGGGAGCAGCAGCCCCTCCTTCCTCCTGGATTCAACTTTTGTAACTTAGCTATCTATACATATTCATGCTGTCTAATGAATATTCAACTAAGGGGGTGGTTCCCAGTTATGTAACAGCCTTGCACATGCTCAGTTGGTCTCCTTTGGATCATGCTCATTGGTCAAATTCCAGCACATGCACCACA
>NW_007809717.1:0-997 GCF_000696425.1 Galeopterus variegatus | reverse complement strand
CTTAGTCTTCTTTTTCTATTTTTCTAGCCTGTACCAGCTGCATCCCTCTTTAGGTGACAGGGTGGGGTGGCAGACACTGTGGGTTTAAATTCAAAACGTTATTTTGTAGGTGGTTTAGGGGCAAAAACAACACAGCAGACTGCAAGATTTTGGGTTTACTCTTGGCCTCGGGATGGATGTGGGTCCAGCCTGTACATCTTGTGTGGGGAAAGGCCGATCCCACTGTTTACGATCTTGAACGTCTTGGCTGATGACCTTAGATGGTTAAAATACAGTGCCAACTGCATGGCTCAATGATTGGCTGGTTAGATTCTTGCTAACAAAAGCTTCCTTCCTTGACTCCAGCTGAACTGCACAGGGAACTAGGGTTTGCACTGATCAAAGGAATACAACCAGCACTGCCCAATCAAGAGTCATCCTCAAATAACACAAGTGGCATGTGTTTCAAAGCTCTGTGATTCTCCTATATTGACAGATCTCTCCAGACTGTGGAAGAGCTGGAATCCAGCTGCCAGGCTCCCTAGCAGCCCCGGTGCACCGACATTAATCACACTGTGATCGGAGCCTTTCCAGACACTCCAATGCAATGCCTTCCCCCTCTGGACTCTCTTAACTGCCAGGAAAGCAGACCGTGAGCTCAGCTCCGGCACAGAGGAGACTGACAGCAGGGTTTGAGGCTGGCATCTGCAAAATCGCATGAGCACAGCTTCAAAATCTCTCCCTGTCTGGATGGTTCACCTTCACCAGGCTGTCAAACACGAATCCACTTATGCTATCAGATGCCCGGAGCGTGGAGCCATGAAATGTCTCATGGCTATGTTTTTGTTTTTCTTCTACACTCTCGTACTCAAGAGACTGATAAGACTTCCTAGGCTGTGAAAGAAAGAAGCCACTTTTCTAAATATATAAATAAAAATGTTATTTGAACTCGTGCCTGCGTATACAAACAATTCTAGTCAGTTAAGCATTTAAAGTCCTTCCCGTGCTTGCTGAGAGC
>NW_007809716.1:0-997 GCF_000696425.1 Galeopterus variegatus | reverse complement strand
GCATAGAATTATTAATAAAGAGAAGCAGAAAATAAATTATTTACAAGCCAAAAATACAATAAAACATCAAATGTAGATCAACACACCCAATAGGACTCTCTCTGGTGGAGGAAATGCTCTGTATTTGCATTGCCCAATACGTAGCCACCACATATATGTGGTTACAGGTCCTTGAACAATTGGCTAGCACTATTAAGGATTTGAAGTTCAGTTATAAAATTTTAATTACACTTTTATAGCCACATGTGACTGGTAGTTACAATACTGGACAGCACAGATCTAGAATTCTGGAGGAGACAGTTAAAAGAATAAAAAAGATTCAAGACAGAAATAAAAAGGCACACAAATACTCAAAATAGGAAATGAGAGTGGTGAAGTAAACGCTGATGCAATACAATGGAAACCATAAGACAGTGCTTTGATATAACAAATGTCTAATAACCAGGATTTCCACCACTGTGAAAAAAATAAGGCTCACCTTTGAATATTTGGAGAACTCACCAGAAACCAACGTTGGAGGAGAAATTGAAGACAACTAGACTCTGAGGCAGGTTCTCCTAGCAAACAGCAAATAGCTTCTCTCAACACCCTGGACTATTCAGTTTCTGCTTCTCTGGGCAAATGCATCCTCTATTTGACTTCCCTTTATACAGGGAAAATGGTTTATCGACCTAATCAGGCCTGCGTTCCAGAGGACACACCCTGATTTCAAAGGTACTAACCTTAATCAGGGCTTTCTTCTGCAGCACACACCCTCTTCAAGTTGATTGGATTTTCCAGACAACTACAAAATTACAATCATTGCACAAAGGTGCAGTGCAAAGAGACAAGGACATTTTGAGAAAAAAAAATGGAATGCATTATTTAGTTTATTATTATTCATAAATAATCTTGAGTACATTCTACATAATGGAAAACATTCTAGGTTTAAGGGATACATAAAAGAACCATATAAATTGAAAATCTATGAATGTAAAGTTGAAATACCATAAAAAAA
>NW_007809715.1:0-997 GCF_000696425.1 Galeopterus variegatus | reverse complement strand
TGTGCACCTGGACAAACCCGTGTGCCAACGGGATGTGGTTTTTGCCTTTAAAAACCCCACATGACCAAGGCCCAGGGCCATTCTCCTTTCGTTGCTCCTGTCGCTGGCCAGCTGGAGTGAATAAACTGCCCTTTTCTGTACAAGTGGCATATAAGGGCATTCTTGTGGGAGGGTGCCTCACAACATTACTATGGATTGGGGGAGGGAGGAATTGGGAGTTGTTTAATTGGTACAGAGTCTCAGTATGCAAATATGAAAAATATCTGGAAGTTCTTTGCACAATGTGAATGTACTTAATGCCACTGAGTTGTACACTTAAAAATGGTTAAAACAGTAAATTTTATGTTAGGTATATTTTACTGTAATTTAAAAATTAATAAAAAAAAATAGTATGAGCTCCTCCCTTCCCTGGCCCTCAAAGGTCACTGGGTTAAGAATACAGACATATGCAGGGGCTCACTCACTGTCTTCCAGTTAAATCCAATGGATAAATCAACGAAAAATGAATCTGATGAATAAGCTGGATGTGAATGACCAGAGAGCTGTCCTGTAGGTAGCAGGTTGTTTCTGCTTCGAGACCACGGGAGAGATTTTCAGGGACCCCCCAGCTGCGTGAGCTTCTGAGTAGGTTTTGCAATCAGGAAGTCCAGAATTTCAATTCTGGCTCCATGACTTCCTATCTGGGGACTGCAGTAGGTCATTTCCTGGCCCTGACCTGTCTCATTTCCTACTCTGTACCAAGGGGATGATACCACTTACCCCCAGCCTTGTCAGGAAGACTCAGTGAGTAAAGGTGCTTTCCTCCCCTACCTTTCTAAGGCCACACCTTGCCACCCGCTTCTGCTCTGAGATCCTGTGGCCTCCATCTTCACGACAGATCCAGAATCTGACCACTGTCATCTCCACCCTTGTCACGCCACCATCATCCCCTTCCTGGACTGCTGTACTGGTCTCCGGGTCGTCTCTGACCTGGCCTTCCTCAAATGTGATCTTTTTA
>NW_007809714.1:0-997 GCF_000696425.1 Galeopterus variegatus | reverse complement strand
TTATACGGAGTTTGGTATTTGAGAATTATAGTGTTCCTTTGGTGGTGTCATATTTTCTTGTTTTTTATATTTCTAATATCCTTATGTTGATGCCTAGTCATTTGGTGATTTCTTCTATTACAATAGTGTTGCTTTTGAGGAAAGAGACTCCCTCCTGTAGATTTGTTAGATATTGCCCATTGGGTGGAGAGTTTTAGTTTTGGTTCTGGGTAGGCGTAGTAGTTTCAGTAGTTCTGGGTAGACTCAGTATTTCCAGGGGGATGCCCACAGCTATGTCTATGGCTGAGGCTGCATGGCAGGGCCTGCACAGGTGGGTGGGGGCCATGTGGGCAGCCAAGTCAGCTGGGGCCATGCAGGCAGCTGGATGGCTGGGTCCACATATATGGGTGGGGCTGTGCAGGTGGTAGTGGCAGTTGGAACCATGCAGGCATCTGGAACCATGCAGGCATCTGGATGTCTGGGGCTGCACATGTTGCCAGGGTGGCTGGGACCATGGGGGTAGGGCACATGGATGGGTAGGGCCACGCAGGAGACTGGATGGGTGAGCCCAGGTGGGCAGGTAGAGTCGTGCTAGCAGCCAGGCAATTGGCATCATGTGGGCTTCCAGGGCTGCACAGGTAGTTAGAAGGCTGGAGTTACTCTGGGGCCAGGTACCACATGGGTGTCATGGGCTGTGCAGTAGGATATGCTGTTCAGGATGAACTCCTGTGTGGGGAGAAGGGCCCACAGCTCTGGGACTTGACAATGGATCAGGTAACCACAGTGGTGGTGGGGGCAGGCTAGGGCTGAGGAAGGGGGTTACCACTGGGAAATGCTCAAGGATGAGCACATTCTTTTTGCTGCAAGGAAGATCCCCCCGATCCTGGTTTGGGAGACATGGTGGTGGCTGAAGCCACGTGCCTCTTTCTCTTCTACACCACTCTGCTTGGTTCTTGTGCTCCACAAGGTCCTCACCAGGCTCCCACTGCCCTCCCACTCTCTCCCACCAATGCTCTCC
>NW_007809713.1:0-997 GCF_000696425.1 Galeopterus variegatus | reverse complement strand
TTTCAGTCTATGCAATGCTTCCTCAAGGAAGCCCCATGACAGCCTTCTCTGGCTCTGGGTAGGCTGTTTTTCTTGGGGAATACCCTTTCCCATTGCTACTGTAAAGGTACTTCAACCTTGAGTAGGGTGACCAGCTCATCAAGGTTTGCTCAGGACACTCTCACTTTTTCCTGTCCTGGGAAATCCCCCAGTCCTGGGCAAATCAGGACACTTGGTCACTCTAGCCTTGAAGTATTACTGGTTCCTCCAACTAAAGTACTAAATTCCTCTTATTTGAATCCGTAGAGCCCTTGGCTTCTATCTTGTAATACTGACTGATCATTCTCCACTCCAGCTGCACTCTTCCCCCTCTACCTCCACACACCTCCGTTGTAATATAATTTGAGGGAATTTGTCCTTTCCATCATATAATGTGTGTTTCCAGTGCCTACCATGTGCTTGTTTCTGGTGGGATACAAAATTCAGAAGATGAAAACCCTGTCCTCAAATAACTTAAAGTCTGTTTGGGAAGAGAAAGAAGAAAAGAGCAATAACCATACCACATGGTTGTTAACTATCCATGTTCTGAGAATATTCTGGGGAATTCAGTGGTGGGCATGAGCATTTACGATTACGGGTATCACAGGAAGTTGTGTAGAGAAGGGATCTGAGCAGAACCACAGTGGATTGGGGTTGGGAAAATAGGTGGGGCAGTAGGGAGCATATTGTGGGCGAAGATACCGTGCAAGAGACCTGCTGTGCAAGGACTCCTCCTCACTTACTGTTGTGTCCTTTCTGGATCTAAATATAGGGTTCAAAATTACTCAGTTATATTTGTCAAATTAAACTGGATGCATAACATCATTAGAAACTGAAGCCACCCCATTAAAAACTCGCCTAGCTTTAAACTTCACATGTGAAAACCAAATGAGCTAGATTTCCAAAGAATCCCAGAGAAATGCCATGGAGTTCTCCTAATTAAAATCCGAACTTAATTTTCAGGTGATTTCTTAGCTAT
>NW_007809712.1:6480-6689 GCF_000696425.1 Galeopterus variegatus | reverse complement strand
CTGTTGTGTTTTTAGTTCATTGAATGAATCCTTCAGCTCCACAAGGTCTACTACATTCTTTTTCAGGGCATTGATCTTTTTGTATATTTCTTCTTTCAGGTCCTATATACTTTTTCTCATTTTTTTCTGCTGTCTAACTGAGTCTTCTTGTATCTATTTGAGTTTCCTTAGAATTGTTGCTCAAAATTCCTTGTCAGTCATTTCAAGGA
>NW_007809712.1:0-997 GCF_000696425.1 Galeopterus variegatus | reverse complement strand
TATGTATTTCACCTTTTAACTCTTGTCATTATTTTAATTTTCCATTTGCTTGTTGAATGTTTGATTAACTATTGCCTCATCAACTAGAAAGGAAACTCTGCAGAGTAAGGGATTATATGTTTTATTTACCATTATTTGCTCACTAATAGCTCAATGGTTGGCATATAAGTAGATGTTCAATAAATATTTGTGCAATAAAGTAAATACTGTTTCCTATCCTATAGCAAGAGGCTCTTATAAGATTGAATAAACCTAAGATTTATTTATGTATCTTAGTTGAGTAAGATTAATTTGTGAATGTATGATATATAGAAAGAATATTTTCAGTGGAGGTACATACTTGGTGATATGGGTATGGATTCATGTTGCATTCCATTCAGCATATCCGATGAGTAGGAAACAAATGAAAGTGCTCTCAGATTTATATGTATACTATTATTTTCTCAAGGTATTGTGTGCAAAAATTATGTTAACTGGGTTGCTTATAAATAAATGCATAGCTAGCTAGGGAGGAAAACTTGGAAATATTTGTTTTCTAAATTGGCTTTTCAAACTCTTGTTCCTCTTGCTGTTTCTTCTCCCTCCCCTTTCTAACCCTGTGGCCATTTGGCTCTTATTAGCACCTCAATCAGAGATTTCTCATAAAAAGAAAGGGCAGGTAAAAGTAGATTTGGTCAAGTTATCTACTTATTGATGAATCCTCTTAGCACAGAAAATAAAGATAAAGTAAATTTTTTTTTTTACAGTAACTCCTCATTCATTCTGACCTTATTAATTGCATTTTTTTCATTTATTCCAACAGGCTTCACACTGATCTAAATTGATTAAAAGTATGTCACATAGTAACTATTTTTTTTAAGTTATAGTGTTTTCAGTGTGTGCCTGAGCCATTTTCTTAAAATATATTTAATAACATATTGTTTATTAATTTAGACAAAATATATAAAGTATTTCAGATTATTGTTCTCTATTTTTAAAAATTCTTTTAGTTTTTGCT
>NW_007809711.1:0-997 GCF_000696425.1 Galeopterus variegatus | reverse complement strand
AAGAAAACAGAACACCCATAGATCAGAGACAAAGTTCTGATATTAACCAGTAAAAGTATAACACTACCAAAGAATACCTATAAAACCTAAAAGAGCTGGAAGCCCTCAGGCTTCTGAGCTGGGGTGGGGGTGGCCAAGAACCTCAGCCACACACCCCCACTTCTGCATCCAGCCCAGCAACAACCGACCTGCATGGGCCCATGAACCCGGGTTTGGGGAGACCACAGGCCTCAGCCCTGCCTCCCCCGCTCCATCTCTGTTTCCTGATCCCCCTCTCACCTGCCCCTTCCCCTACTCCCTCCATAAAACCATCTTTGAATGTAAAACAATAATAATGATAATAATAAATATATTTTTAAAAATAAAAAATATAAATGAATAAAAGGAAGACTAACAACATGTAGTAGTTTGCAGAAGGAAAAGTATTATATAAAGAATATGAATATCAGTTCTAGAGACTGATTTACTTCCAGTATATTTTAGGTCATTAAGGTGTATCATAAAAGTATTTACCATAAAACCAGTATAGGATAGTATATCTTTTAGTGAACCCACAATTTTATATATTCATTAAACCATATCTTCTTGTTTTAATTTCAAAAAAATAAAAGGGAAAATAACCTACATTTGCACCAAATGCTCTTCTTCTGGTAACGTAAAATTTCTCAGCAGTGAGCTTGAGTGACTTCCCTAGAAAGAGCTCATATTCAAGAAAGCTTGGAGAGGCATCCTCCTGTAACAGCAGATGGGCAGCCCATAGCCACAGCAGTTAGGAAACCATCTCAAAAAGACTGAGAAAGCCACAGGAAGCTATTATAAATTATTTGAACATCTGAGAGGAAAAAACTAGACAAATCACAAAGCACATGAACAGTTAACAGGTTTATGTCAAAGGAGATCATTGTGGTCATTGGACATTGCCCCTCCTCCCCCCAAAAAGTCGATTCAACTTAGTTTTTTTTTTTTTTTTTTGTCTTTTGTCTTTTTCCGTGTCCGG
>NW_007809710.1:0-997 GCF_000696425.1 Galeopterus variegatus | reverse complement strand
AGGAAATCACAACTTGTGTGTGCAGAATGCAATCACAAACACATGCTCCTAAAAAAAAAAATAAGCAGTCTATGTAGACAAGACTAAGGTTTTTTAAAACAGTAATTGGTTAGTATTTTCTTAACTTATGTTATTTGACAGACACTTACATTGTGTTTACTATGTGCCAGATACCATTCTAAGCATTTTATAAATAACAATTTATTTAACCTTATAAACATCCTACAATGTAGATACTTTTATTACCCAATTTCTTTCTAATACCTTTGTTTTGTGTTCAGGTGGCAGCCTATAGAGAGATCTTTGTAGCTGACTTTTAAGAAAAATTCGTTGGAGAAAACCTCTATTAACTGACACCTCCTCCTCCACCAGGAAATTGGGGAAGTTCCACCTTTATTTGAATTCAGTGACAAAACACTGGCTGTTTCCTTCCATAGGCACAGATTTGACAATTTCAGACCAAAAATTTTGATTCAGGTTGCCTTTAAGTCTGTGGAGAATTGGAGTGTGTGGAAATTTTGGTCCTTTTTGTCTTCCGTTTGGCATTATGTGTCCCTGGAGAGTAAACTGTGTGCCCCCAAAGTCACCCCAGGAGGACCTGAGTGACCTTGGGTTTTGTTTTTTGTCTCAGTATTGTGGCCATGGTGGATCATGTTGCATGGAGGTTTGAACGTGCGTTGTAGGAACAGTTGAAACTTTCATCTTGATTTTGGTGGCTTTTCTGGTATGTTTGGCCCTTTCAGGTTAGTTTAATTAAATGCCAGGTAGAGTTAGCCAGCAAGTAGATTTCATTTTGAAAATGTGTATAGTTTTCTAGAGCCCTTTGTGGCAGCCTGATCTGATAGTCCATATGTCGTTTTGGCTTCTTGGTGCATTAGTGCCTGGGACTAATTGCCTTGTCTTTTCCAGTCTCTTCCACCAGCTCTGAGATCCACTGTCTGAGTGGCTATTATGCTCCTGCTGAGTGTTTTGATTTCCTGCCAGTCTGGGAGGCCTG
>NW_007809709.1:0-997 GCF_000696425.1 Galeopterus variegatus | reverse complement strand
AGCGCCACCGCGCTTCCCAAGCGGCGCACTGTAGCAGTGCGCCACCGGGCCGGCCCCAACATAGTTTACTTTTCAAATTATTTGATTGAGGGATTCAATCTCTTGCTCATACAGGACTGTGTCTGAAATTTTCATTTTTAATGTCATCAGAAGCATCAATATCGCAAGTAAACTATAAAGATAAATTAAATCCTGTACCAATCAACCTCACATTAAATATTAAAGCACCCACTATGTGTCGTCATGGTATTATACAGAATGGCATATAGAATACATTTAGTTCTTGCCTACAGTTCACTGCTTCTTAGCTACCATCACTATCAGGTTTTTTTTTATCTTTAGATTAAAAATAATTTATTAGTCATAATACTATGAAACTCTTAGAGTTGAAATGGACATTAAATGTCATGTAGCCTACTCTCCTTTAACAAGGTAAAGTTACCTAATGATTTTCACAGACAAGACCATACTTTTACAGATGCCATTTTGCAATTATAAAATCAATTATAACTGACCTACAGAGATATCTTACGAGTGAGTTTCTGAGAGCACTCACAATAAACTATATGGTCCTTGAATCCTGTATTTTAAAATCTGTACATAAATTCATGAGCTAGGAAGTGCAGATTGAATTACTCACTTTGGATTTACTTGGCAGCAAGTGCATCCTTTCCAAGCAACGCCCTGCCAAAATCTCCAACTCCCACCTGATGCTGTTCCTCAGAAAGCCATCATATCTTTCTATCAATTGACTAAACAAGAAACCAACGAAAATCAGTTTTTTAATCAGATAAGTAACTTGGAACATTTAAGCAGTAGGTTACTGCATGTTTAACTATTATTATAAATTAAAGTATGAATATGATATTTATAGAAAGCAACCGAAATAGGTCACATAAAGAATATTCTGGAGATTGATTCAGAGTTCATATCACAACAATTACTTTACCTATAGGCAGTATTCATTCTAAAAAGTTCACTGCCTTGGAAGTTACAA
>NW_007809708.1:0-997 GCF_000696425.1 Galeopterus variegatus | reverse complement strand
AATTCTTTTTCATCATTTCAAGGGTTTTCTGCCCTATAGGGTCTGGTATTTGAGAATTACTCTATTCTTTTGATGGTGTCATATTTTCTTGGGATTTCTCATTTCTAGTATCTCTACATTGATGTGTGGTCACCTGGTAGGGCAGTTGTGTCTTCTATTACTCTGGAGTGGGCTTTGAGGAGAGAGACATCCTCTGCTTTTTCTGGTCTCTGCTGATGACTTTCCTTGTGTCAAAGCAGGTCAGTGTCTAGTGGGCCACCTGCCTGGTGACTGTGGCTACTGCTATGGTGTTGAGCCAGTTTTTCAGCAGTTATGGCTGTGGTGGTGGCTATGGTGGACCACCAGCACAGAAGTGGTGTTTTCAACACGCTTCTTGCTTGCTTCCATGCAGAGGATGCTGCCCTCAGCACCTGCTGTGGACCCCAGGTGTGCTCCATTTCTTGCCTGCTTCTAGGCAGATGGGCTTCACTCAGCACCTGGCTAGGACCCTGGGTATGTGCTCTGCTTTGGTTTTTTTACAGCCTACCTGCCACTCTCTCTGCAGGAGTTCCTTTGGACTACAGGTGCTGCTTTGTCCACATGTCACAAAGCCCAAAGTGCCTGGAGTTTACATTCCCCACCCTTCCCACCCTCTACTTCAAAGTCCAAAGCCAAAGACTAAAGGATGCCAAGCCCAGCTCCCTTGCCTGAAGGAAGGATGAAACCTGGCACACAGTTTGGACTCAGAACTCCCCTGTAGGATCAGGCTAAAGGTGGGACATAGCCTGAGATGGTCCGTCACTGGACTTCTTGCACTTTCCGATCCTGCTTTGCCCATTCATTAGTGGTATATCCTGGGAGAAATTCCTTGATAAATCACTTGCACATGTTTTCTCATCTCAGTGCAGGGTCTGCTTCTAGAGCACCTGCCTGAGACAGTGACAATCTGAATTATTGAATGTATTTCTCTTCACATGATCCCTCCTAATACCAAACCATTTTTATTAAAGGCTTAGTT
>NW_007809707.1:0-997 GCF_000696425.1 Galeopterus variegatus | reverse complement strand
TGAGCGAGGTGCGGGAGCAACACCGAGGGTTGCGATCCGTTGCCGGTCACGAAAAAAGACAGAAAGAAAAAAAAAAGAAATCCAAATAGAATTGATGTCAAAACACATTTAATAGCTTAAATAGTATTACTTGTAATAGTAAAAGGCATGATAAAAATGAAAATGTAACAATTATGAATGTTTTGGCACCAAGTAATATAGGATCAAAACATTTATAACAGACAGTGGGAAATGCAGATACAGATCAAAAGGAAAACAAACATATTCAGAGAAATTAACTCACCTCTCAGTTTGTGACAGGCAAAGTGGACAAAAGAAGTTTATGCAAGTGTTCATAAAACTGATGTGATCATTACACACCTAAATCAACTCCATGAAATCACTATTATAATCCTTTGAAAGTTATCAATGTTCCTACCTATTAGGTAAAATAAATCATCAAGAAGTTCACTGATATTAGAAATATCACACTTATTCCTTGAACAAAATAGAAAAAATTGAAAATTAAGATGAAACAGAAAAATCTCATAGCTATTTTGATATTTTAAAAATTACCTCCATCACACACACAGACAAAAATTACCTCCATCACAACAGAGACATACACACGAAATAATTTGAACATTTTTGTTAAATAAGAATTAAAGCTAAAATTTAAGATTTAAAAACACAACTTTTTAAAATTATTAGATCTGCATCATGTACTAAGGCTATATCTGCATTCAGAAAAAATATATATATCGCTATAAGATATTAAATGCAAAAAAATTAAAATATGTAAGTTGAGTTCTTCACCAAACAGTCAATATTAATGAATAATTACACTGTAAAGATGAGTAAAGCTAAAGTTAGAAATTAATATAATAGAGGGATAAACATTAGAACTTCTAAATAAATGTAAAAACTAATCATCTGGAAAACAAAATTTCTTTCCCTCCCACAAAAAACTCACAATTAATAAAAATGTAAGAAAATGACAACACAAAGAGTTAATTAT
>NW_007809706.1:0-997 GCF_000696425.1 Galeopterus variegatus | reverse complement strand
CAAACAAGACCAATAATCAAAGGAGAAGAAAAGAACAAATGTTACTTAAAGCATCTAAACAAAAAGCCATAGAATGCCAGGAATAAGACAATTCCTCTCAATTACAACCCTAAATGTAAGTGGATTAAACTTCCTACTCAAAAGACACAGACTGACAGATAGGATGAAAAAGCAAGACCCACCTATATGCTGTCTTTAAGAGATTAATCCCACTGATAAAAATATGAACACAGACTAATAGAGAAGGAATGGAAAAAGATATACCATGCAGATATAAACTAAATATGAGCAGGAGTAGCTATTCTTATATCAAACAAATACATTTTAAAACAAAAATCATAAAAAGAGACAAAGAAAGCCACTATGTAATGATAAGAGGATTGATCCAGCAAGAAGATATAACAGTCATAAATATATATGCAGCCAACAATGGAGCAGCCAGATATATAAAGTAAACACTTTTAGAACTAAAGAAAGAGATAGACCCCAATACAATAATAGTGGGGCACCTGAACAGTCCCATCTCATCACTGGACAGAGAAACACAGGATTTAAATTACACTTTAGACTGATTAGACCTGTCAGATATCTACAGAACATTTCATCCAACGACTGAAGAATATATATTCTTCTCATCAGCACAGGGAACATTCTCCAAGATGAACCACGTGTTAGGTCACAAAACAAGTCTCAACAAATTTCTAAAAAATCGAAATCATTTCACCTACCTTTTCCGACCACAATGTTTTAAACCCAGAATTAATAGAAGCAAAACTCAGGGCACTATACAAATACATGGAAATTAAATAACAGGTTCCTAAATGACCTATGGGTCCAAGAAAAAATTAAACACGAAATCAAAAAATTCCTAGAAAACACTGAAAATAAAGATACGTATATCAAAACCTGTGGGATACTGCAAAAGCAGTGCTGAGGGGCAAGTTTATAGCAATAAATGCTTACATTAAAAAAATAGAAAGATTCTCAGTAAACAACC
>NW_007809705.1:0-997 GCF_000696425.1 Galeopterus variegatus | reverse complement strand
TGACATATATTGATGCTAAGCTAATGTCAATTCATGTCCCCTGGCCTTCCACCCCCTCGCTACTTGCCTACTTCCCCAGTCTCCTCTTCTGTCCTCTCTTTCCCTGCCTGATTCTTCCACCTCTCCTTGCTCCCACCCTCCTCTTCCCCAGCTTCTCCCCGGCTCTTCCTTTCTCTCCACTCTCCTCTCCCCTCCATCCCTGATCTCTTTCCCCCTCCCTCCTCTCCCCTCTGCCCTTCCCCCTTCTCCCTCTCTATTCTTCTCCCCCCATCAGTGTCCCAGGCTAATTTCTAGAAACTGAGCACTCCACCCCGCTCATTGAGATCTTCTCTGTGTAGGTCACAATCTAGCTTTCGTACTGTGTCCCCTATAGTCTATTCATCACAGTGTTAACAATCAAGTCAACGTTTATCTCTAAAAGAAAAAAAAAGTTGTTGAGGAGACACCAAGGCAGAAAAATATTCTACCTCTGCTCCCACCCACATTGGCCTCCACCCTTGTGGCTTCTGATATGTTGAAATGAATTTTTGTAATTTAAGTCTTATTTTAAACTCTTTACAGTTACAGAAAGATCCAGGAAATGTATTCACTAGCATGAATATATTGCATAAACACATACTGTTTTATCCCCATAGGCTTCTCTATGGAAACTTACTGTCGCTTCAGAAATCACACACACACACACACACACACACACACACACACATGCCACACCCACCACCCCAGGCCACAGAGCACTGAGCACTACCGGCCAAAAGCCTCGGAACTTTCTCTGTGGCAAGTCTTCTTTCCCTCTTTCCCATAGCTCCCCTGCTAGAAGCAGAGCTGATGAGATGTCCACTCCACATGAATACCTTCAAAGCTTCCCCTTGGTACTCCAGTGAGAGAGTAGGTCCCACCAGAGGGAATAAGCTAAATGTCACTCCCTGCAGCTTATGTCCTGAAAGAACTTGTTCCTCAGTTGTGTCATTCAACAGAGCCTTGAACAAAGAGCTCA
>NW_007809704.1:0-997 GCF_000696425.1 Galeopterus variegatus | reverse complement strand
TGAAATACTTTTGGTGCCCCAGTAGAGAGCACTAACAGACACAGACAGAGAAAGGATGAGATAGCAGGACAAAAGCATTTCTTCACAGCCATGTGGAAGCCAGGTATGGGATTCTCTGGTGGTAAAGATTGCAGTTGCTGTCTTCAAGAGAGCAGAGTTTTGTTTTGCATTTTTGTGAATCAGTCAATGTAAGGACAGATGTCACACCATGGACTGACTGGAGAGGAGAAGGGACAGAATTGAGAAGAGTCTCTTTTGCTCCACATGCAGGTTTGAAGACTTTCCTGCCGCCTGGAACCAAGTGGCCTTGACCCACCAGGGGAGATTGTTGTCACCGCTGTTAACTCCTCAGTATGATGTTTTGGGCAATTAGTTTCTTTTCTCTGGGTCTCTGTTTTCTGTTTCTCTCTTTTTCTTTTGGCAGCGTGGCCAGTATGGGGATCCAAAACCTTGACCTTGGTGTTATCAACATGATGGTCTAACCAACTGAGCTAACCAGGCAGCCCCTTCTCTGTTTTCTCATTTGCAAAATCCAGTTGATAGTCTTTGCCTTGTCTGTTTCTCAGAATAAAAGTGAAAGATTCCAGTGAAAGCATTGAAAAATAAAAGGAGCTGTGAATGTGAAATCTTAATGCCAGTGCAACAATTTGGCAGCACAGATGGTAATACAGAGTTCCCTGGTTTGTAAAAAGTGTACACATCCCCTGGGCCTCTGCCTCTCCCAGATACTGTGGCCAGTTTTGTTGATTAAGTACACTGATAAATGACTCCTTCCTCCCATGCAAGACCCCAACCTATCATAGCAACACCATAAGGTAAACGTTATTAGCCCCTTCTTATAGATGTGTAAAAAGAGGTACAGAGGGCCAGCCCGTGGCTCACCTGAGAGAGTGCAGTGCTGATAACACCAAGGTCATGGGTCCAGATCCCTATATAGGGATGGCCAGTTGGCTCACTTGGGAGAGGGTGGTGCTGACAACACCAAGTCAAGGGTTAA
>NW_007809703.1:0-997 GCF_000696425.1 Galeopterus variegatus | reverse complement strand
TTACATAGCCAGGGAGGCAGCAAACTATGGCCCTCAGGCCAAAGCACTTGTTTCTGTAGATTGCTTTATTGGAATACAGCTATGCTCTTTTTTCCTTATTTTTTTTTTTCTTGGCACCTTGTCTATGGCTGCTTTGTGCTACAAAAGTAGAGTTGAGTAGTTGTACAAAGACCTTATGCCCTGTAAAACAGAGTATTTACTACCTAGCCCCTTAGAGAAAGAGCTTGCTGGCCTCTGATACAGAATGTCAGGGTGAGAAGGGGAATCGGACATCATGCACTCCCACACCCTTTCTTACAAAGGCAGAGACTACCCCAGAAACCTGCCCACAGGGAGGGCATGGCTTGTTACTGAGGTTGGATCAGGGTTAGAACTCTCCAGTTCTTTTGTGAGCCAACACCTTAGATGTGAGGGTCACCCAGGGCCATGGAGGACCTAGATTGGGGTAAGGAAGTGGCAAGGGTGTCCAAGAGAGGAGAGTAGGGCCCTACGAGGCACGAAGGGCAGCTCTCACGATCTTCCCTGGAGGGAGCTGGGGCTCGAGAAGGTCACGGGGGATGTTCAGGTTCATTCAGCCTGTGAGGCTGGGCAGGTGGCCAGACATTCCTCACCTTCAAGACCTGACCTGCCAGGAGAGAGAGAGAGCACCTCTGCTAAGCCCTGGCCCCCAGCAGTTCTGCAGCTGGACTCCAGCCCCTGCCCTGTGTTAGTTCCCTGGTGGCTGCCCAGGAAAGGGAGCAGAGTTGGCATTTTTATGAGCTTACCTTGCAGGCATCCAGCAGTGTGTGGGGGTCAGTCCAAGGGCTGCTGTCTTGCTGTGGTTCCTTTTCCTGGATGCAGGATTCTCCACAACTGAAATGCATGGGCAAAGCAGGATTCCTCAGCAGTGGCATTGGGTAACGCGTTGAGTGCCTACCTGTGCTCAGGTGCTGTTCCAGCCCTTTACCTAGATTTAGTCCTCACAGCCACCCTGTGAGGCAGGTGTAGACATAAGCCC
>NW_007809702.1:0-997 GCF_000696425.1 Galeopterus variegatus | reverse complement strand
TCCGACTTAAGCTGAATCCTGTAGAGGACATAAATGGATTACAAACACCTGTAGGAGACAGCGGGTGGGAAGGACCGGGAGGCGGGAGAACAGCAGACAGGCCCGCTCTGAGCACCCGGGGCCAGCTGACTTCACGTCCTTTCCTTCCCTGGCCTGGCTCGTCACTTCAACAAATACACTTTCCCCAGGGGACTTCCAGTAGGATCGGGACCGCCGGATGGCCTTCCAGTCGCTCTGACAACTTTCTGGTTGAATAGTTGGTTGATCCCTGGCCTGTGAGAAAGGTTTGTCCTGCTTTTCTTCACCAAACTTCTGAGTTTCATCTCCAGTAAGAAAGAGCATCTCTGATAACGGGGCCCAGGAAGGGCAGGGAGGGAGCCCCTTGCCTCCGTTCCTTCTCCCCTGCAGAGGCCACCCCGGGCGCAGTTCCCGGTCTTTCCCCTCTACGTCCAAGCCAGGGACCTGCCTGTGGTGGTGTCACCTGTAAGTCTCGTCCCTAACAGGGTGTGCACAGAGCGGGAACCCACCTCTAGCAGGGCCTGTTCCTCGCAGCTGTGTGCAGCCGGGGCTCTGTAAATCTGCACCTAGAGAACATTTCAGTCTTCAAGGACAAAATCGCATCACTTTTGAGTAACTTTGACTAAACTTTATGAGGGTTGGCTTTGAAGCTGTGACTTCCTCACTGCCACGTCTGTTGTTGTGTTCGTAGAATTATTTGATAGCAGTGTTGTTGTAGCAGGAGGCTTCTGGTCTTCCGCAGCCCGTTCCACTGTGGGACAGAAACCGTCTCCCCCCCAGAAGTCATCACTTACAGGGGAGTCAAGGAAGCCCAGGCACAGGAGCCGGGCACCTGGAGGGGCTGGGGCAGTCCTCTGGATCAGTGTGTGACATTCCACTGAAATGAACAATTTTTTTTTTTTTGAGACTGGCCACACTGCGCTCAGCCAGTGAGCGCTGTGAGCACACCGGCCATCCCTATATAGGATCCAAACCCGCG
>NW_007809701.1:0-997 GCF_000696425.1 Galeopterus variegatus | reverse complement strand
TAAGGGGTAAATATTAGACTCTCTCCACACAGTGTCAGTCTTTAGAATTAGCTGGCAAACAACAGTGAACACTGACAATATATGTGTATTTCATTCTGCTAAACCTCAAAAATATGGAAGCTTGAACTTCTGTTAATTGCAACATGCCTCCTAATAAGTATTTGTTAATTTTTTGTCTACTTAAAATTCCTCCCTCCATTGTGAATATTTAAAATACATTTAAAGCTACAGAAATCTTTCTGAACTCTACTTTTTTGTTATCTTTGTGTCACCTCGTTACTCAAAATATGTCTTTCAAATTCCATTCCTGTCTACCCTAAATGTTTCACCCTTTTTTCTTCATAGTGCAGATACTTATTTTTCACTTTCTTTTACTTACCTTTTAAAAATATGGTGTTATTTACCCACCTAAACGTTCCACAATTAGAAATAACTTATTTTTATTTGATAAATGTAGTATAATCGTGTGCTTTGAAAAAATGTGAATTTCAGAGGCATTACTTTATAAACAAAACAAAATACATATTTTGCATAGTCAAGTGTTCCAGTGAGAAAAGTAGCTGGCAACTAAGAATAAAGTATTGATGTGTGGGAATATCATAAATGCGGGGAGCAAGTTAAAATTATAAAACAAATTATTTATTGAAAGGATATTGGTTTTCTTGAAGAATAAGCAAGATAATTCTTTCTTTAATACACAAAAGAACATACCAGACATATGTGATAAATAGTGCAGAATAACACTTCTTAAACTTTTCTTCCATGACTTAAAACATACACATTCTTTGACTGATTGAGCATGTGAACATCATTGTGTGGTTCTGGTGAATCAGTCACTACAATAAATAATAGGGCTACATGGACAAAAAAAAATCTTATAATTAAAAATTATGAAACAAATAAAGCATATAAATAGTCTAGAATATTTTGATAAAGAGACCGTGTACATTGATACTCTAATTTTCAATTTGAAGATTGTGGTAATTTTTTTTTTTTT
>NW_007809700.1:0-997 GCF_000696425.1 Galeopterus variegatus | reverse complement strand
GCATAGACACACTTCTAGATAGACATTCTGAGAACACCATGGTCTTTAAACATGATAAAAGCGTAATAACAAAATCATTAAGCTGTGTGAAAATTATACATGCAGAAAGTTGTGTTTATATTGAATCTACAGACAGTTTATCTAACTGACATCAAATTATATTCTTACATTTAATTTAGTCTTAAAAATATATATATATTTTAAAGCAATAGGATTGAAATAGTCCTTATTAAACTATCTACCAGGGCTCCTTGTATGTTAGAGTGCAGAAGGATCACTTGGGTTGTATGTTTAAAAATGCAGATTTCTGGGCCGGCCCGGTGGCGCACTGCTACAGTGTGCCGCTTGGGAAGCACGGCGGCGCTCCTGCCGAGGGTTTGGATCCCACATATGGACCGGTTCCCACTCACTGGCTGAGCGAGGTGCAGGGAGCAACACCGAGGGTTGCGATCCGTTGCCGGTCATGAAAAAAGACAAAAAGGAAAAAAAAAATGCAGATTTCTGGGCCTAACCCCCAGAGATTCTAATTTGGATATCTAGGTTGAAACCAAGTAGTCTGCCTTTTTAATAATTATTTTCTACCCCACTCTTGCATCCCTATTCTGAGGCCCTTGGCCCACTTTTTGGGAAGCAGGATGGTTATTCCAGTCTGGGGAAATTGGTTCCACTACTCTTCATTGCCTAATTATTACCATTATAGGCAGTAAATGCCTTTTTACAATCAAATCTACATCAACATTATCAGTTCTATCACCTTGACTTTTTGAGATGTGTGACTCTAAAGGGACAGAACTCATCTAGATTCCATGGAAACTTTTTTCACCACTAGCCTACATGAGGATATTTTACATGGCCCTATAAGTCCTTAAGCCAACTCACCCAACCAGAAAAGAAAAGCATTTCAGGCTTAATAAAATACAAATTACATGTAAAACAATTTCTTTTTTTTTTTTTGTCTTTTTCCGTGTCCGGCAATGGATCGCAACCCTCAGTGTTG
>NW_007809699.1:0-997 GCF_000696425.1 Galeopterus variegatus | reverse complement strand
AAACTCAAGGATGCTGTACAAAAAGACTTGTGGCTGTTCTGAGAGCCAGTTAGCATGATTCTAAAAAAGTCTGGAAAACAGATCTTTTTTTCTAGTTCCTGGCTGAAGTTCAGGAAAATCCTTGGATCCTTTGTGAGCTAGTGGAAGCTTAGAGTAATAAATACAGACTGACTTCATGCCTGTATGCACTTTGTGCACCCCATGGTCCTCTATAATCCTAATGTATTCCCATTCCCAAAGATTGATGAGGTATATCTGGACCAGCTGAGGTAGTCCCTGGCACAAAACCAGATCCTTTCCTGTGCTAAATTTCATCAGCTTGTTTCATGCCAGACTAGGTCTGAATGGTAGCAGTGGAGTATCCACATAGCTTAAAATGTTCTTTATGTCTCAGACTTATTATCCTCAAGAGTATATCTCATCATCATGCTCTTTTGGGACTGGGATATTGGTACCGCTTTGGAGCATGTTTCTGATCATGCTGCCATCTCTCCTGACCATGTTGACATTTTTCTGATGCTTTAGGCATTTAAACTTTATTTGATTCCCCTACATGGAATCTATATCTCTCTCTTTTATCAATATGAGCTCATAATGGGAACGTTTCCATGCAGTAGTCATGGATTTGTGCACTAAAAAATGCAGTGTGCAGGTTAAGGAAGAGGGAAGATCTTACTTCCTCATAAAAATGTCATTACTTTATGATGCAGAGATGACAAGAATAAATAGAATATGATTTCTTTCTTTATCATTGTTTTAGATTTTACTTTCTATTTACATTAGTTTTTGTCTTTGGAAAAAAAATGGAAATTTCTGCTGTTATCTGCCAGATGACTAGGAAAAATGTTTAAAATGTGTTACCAAAATGACTCATCACACTTGAAGTGTGAAAACTTTTCCAACCCTAGAATATTCTGTACTGTTAGAAGTATCCTTCTGGGCCGGCCCAGTGGCGCACTGGATAGTGCGCCGCTTGGGAGGCGCGGCAGCGCTGCCG
>NW_007809698.1:0-997 GCF_000696425.1 Galeopterus variegatus | reverse complement strand
TATATATATATATACACACACACACACACACACACACACACACACACACACAGTGGAATACAACTCTGCCATAAAAAGGAATACAATTCTGCTTTTTGCAGCAACATTGGTGAACTTAGAGAAAATTATAAGAAGTGAAATAAGCTAGGTGCAGAAATAGTAATATCACATGTCCTCACTCATAAGTGGGAGCTGAAAAAGCAAAGAAAAAGGAAGGAAGGAAGGAAGGAAGGAAGGAAGGAAGGAA
Organism: Galeopterus variegatus; assembly: GCF_000696425.1. Lineage (NCBI taxonomy): Eukaryota > Metazoa > Chordata > Mammalia > Dermoptera > Cynocephalidae > Galeopterus > Galeopterus variegatus. Next base: position 750 of record NW_007809698.1, on the reverse strand, counting down.
GGAAGGAAGGAAGGAAGGAGCAGCGATCACAGTAATTCTTTAAAACTTCAAAAGGAGAGAAGGGAACTGAGGCTACCAGAAGTGGAAAAAGGAGAGGAGGAGTGGTGGTTTGGGAGAAATTGGTAAAGGGCCACAAAAAAAAAATGTTTAGATTGTGTAATGATAATTTTTTTAAATATATAAATAAAATATCCACCCCCCAAAAAAAGAGTACAAAGAGCAAAATGACACATTTAAATCCATAGCAAAATGACACATTTAAATCTTAATACAATAATTGCATTAAATATAAATCTCTAAATAATTCCATTAAAAGAGTAAGGTTGTCAAGCTGGTTATGAAAAACAAGGCGTAAATATATGATGTTTAAAACAATGCATTTTAATTACAAAAATTACAGAATGCTCAAAAAAAAAAAAATGAAAAGAATGATAGATATACCATAAAAGCTTTACTTATAAGAGAGAAAAGGGTTTATATTAATATCAAACTAGAACTCAGATAGGAAAAATATCCTGGATTCAAAGAATATTTCATAAAGATAAAATGGTGATAAGGAGATCAAAGAATTCTAAATTTATATATATCTAATAACAAAGTTTGAAAAGGCATTAAGTAAAAACTGAGAGTATAAAAAGAGAAACAGATACAAATATAGCACAAAATTTCAACATATTTTCTAACAGTAATTAAGGCAAATAGATTGAACACCAATAACATTGTAAAACAACTGAATGACCCTATCTGTCA
>NW_007809697.1:0-997 GCF_000696425.1 Galeopterus variegatus | reverse complement strand
GTGAGGGCTGGTGAACAAAACAGCACTCTCAGTGTGGAGAACCAGGAGAAGCTCAGAAGTGGGGGCTGAGAGGATAGCAGGTAAAGGTGTTTTTTTCTGCCAGATGGAATCTGGACTTATAGACCACTCTGTGTTGCAAAGGCTGCTGGAGCCCACAGTGGACTGGAGCCTGCTCCCACCAGCTAAGACCTCACACCCACAAGGGAAGGTCCAAGACATTTCAGCCATAGACCCCAGCTCACTACCTCTAGTCAGCCAATCGTCTGCACTCCTTGCTGGGAAATTAGGCAAATGCTCTGAGGGTGTCAGAGTTGGGTGGGTGAGGAGGGTGTGAGGGATGGAACACCTCTCTCTGCAGAGCCCTTTACTAAGGAGACTCTTGAGAGGTCATTGGGAGAAGCTGAGCTTTGCCATCAGAGACCTGGGTTCAAATCCTGACACCAGCACTGATTCAATGAGAGGATGACCTTGGACCTTTCTGATCCTCAGTTACTTCACAGGGCTATTGTGAGAATTAAAGGAGATCTAAATATCAATACTTGTGTTTTCTCTAGTATTTATCATCTAGCATATCATCTCTGTTTGGAAACATAACAGTTAAGATCCCAGGTCATCGAACAAGTCTGGATTCAACACCAGGTCCACAATTTAGTAGCATGTGCATATGCACATCAGTTCCATCTCTGTGCCTCCATTTGGTCACATGCATGTAGCGTTTTTAGCACAGCACCTGACCCAGAGCAAGTGTTCGATGAGTGCCCGCCATTATTATTACTTAGATGATAATATGTCATTATAGTTAACTTCATGGTGATGGATTCTCCACATCCTAACTGTAAGGGTCCTGACCACAGGGCCCATGCTTTCTGCTTCTAGTGGGAGGTAGGCATAGCTGGGCAGGTATTAAGAGCCCAATTTTACAGGTGGTGATTTGGCCTTTTATTGTGCCTTGTTACATTTTCCATCTAGTGATTGTTTCTGAGCTCCGATGTTGCTA
>NW_007809696.1:0-997 GCF_000696425.1 Galeopterus variegatus | reverse complement strand
TTTATTCACAGCTCCTGTACCTTATTTAGAAAGTCAATAAATTTTAACTTAAAAAAAACCCCAAACAACAACCATACATTGTGGGAATAGAATTGAGAGTTTAGAAATAAGCCCATACCTCAGTGGTCAATTGATTTTTGACAAGGGTGCAAAAACCATTCAAAGTGGCAAAGAATATAGTCTCTTCAACAAATGGTGCAGGGACACCTGGATATCCATGTGCAAAAACAAATAAAAATAAAAAAAATTGGACCCTTAACTCACACCATATATAAAAATTTATTCAAAATGGATCAAAGAGCTAAATTTAAGAGCTAAACTACACAACTCTTAGAAGAAAATGGGAGTAAATCTATATGGCCTTGTATTTGGCAATGGCTTCTTAGATATGACACCAAAAGCACAAACAACAAGAGAAAAAATAGATAAATTTGACTTCACCAAAATTAAAAACCTTGTGCATCAAAGGGCACTTTCAAGAGAGTAAAAAGACAACTTACAGAATGGGAGGAACTACTTGCAAATCATGTATCTGATAAGGGTGTAGTGTCCAGAATATACGAGGATACTTCAAAAAGTTTGTAGAAATGTAGAATTAAAAGATAATATGCATCTTTTCCTGAACTTTTTGAAGTACCCTTGTATAATGAACACTTTTAACTCAATAACAAAATGACAAACAACTCAATTTAAAAAAGGGCAAAGGACTTGCATAGATATTTCTCCAAAGAAGATATAAAAATAGCCAAAAAACACATGAAAAGATGTTCAATGTCATTAGTTACTAGGGAAAAGCAAATTAAAATCACAACGAAGCGCTGGCCAGTTAGCCCGCTTGGTTAGAGTGTGGTGCTGATAGCACCAAGGCCAAGAATTTGGATCACCTTACCAGCCAGTTGCTGAAAAAATAGGGGAAACCACTATGAGATACCACTTTATATCCACAAGGAAGGCTATAATAATAAAAAAAAAAAAAAAAAAAAAAAAAAAAAAAAAA
>NW_007809695.1:0-997 GCF_000696425.1 Galeopterus variegatus | reverse complement strand
TTTTAAACAAAAGAAAATAATTTGGGGTAAGTTTATTGAATATGTAACAAATGAATTAACTAGCTGAAAATGCTTTGGGTTAGAACATTAGAACCTGAAAAGACCTCCAAAGTCATGAAATCTAAACTTTGTCCTTTACAAATGAAGACGTTCAGGCACGTTCTTTTAGAAAATTTACTGAGTGGTTACTAAGTGTGAAGCACTGGCATAAGAATTTGGGTGGGAGGAAAAAAACGAAGCAAGAGATGTGATGCCCACCCTCAAAGAGGTTATGAATGAATAAAAATCTCCGGGCCGGCCCGGTGGCGCACTGGAGAGTGCGCCGCTTGGGAGTGCGGCGGCACTCCCACTGAGGGTTGGGATCCCATGTGGAGACCGGTTCCCGCTCACTGGCTGAGCACGGTGCGGGCGCAACACCGAGGGTTGCGATCCCGCTGCCGGTCCCCAGTACGGGCGCGACACCGAGAGTTGCGATTCCGTTACCGGTCAGTAAAAAAGACAAAAAAGGAAAAAAAAAAAAAAATCTCCAAGTCACCTTACCCTGAGGGGGCATGTGGTGCTGAACTTGTTAGTGACAGTCCAGACTCCAAGTGGGTTGGCTTCTTGATCAGAAGGCTGTGCATTTTATCATTGCATTATAGTGTTGCAGTAAAATAAGCAATTCAGCTTAGTGTAGAAATTTCTGTAGGAAAATGTTTTGATTTTAACAACTCTTATATCCCAGAAATCCATCTCTCCAAACCTTGGCGGCCCTAAGGATGACCCGCAGGAGTAACACTCCACAGGGTTAAATGTACCATCCACCACCTCCCCTGGCAGAGTTTCCCCACGGTGTGAGCAGCAGCCTGAACAGATGGAGACTGCCCTTCCCCACTCGCCTTCCCCGACAGCTCTTCTTTCTCTGTGTGTTCCTCATCAGTGAGTGCATGCTCATCATCCACACAGTGAGCCCACATGAGGATTAAACAAACAGATAATGAAAAAATGACAATTTAAG
>NW_007809694.1:0-997 GCF_000696425.1 Galeopterus variegatus | reverse complement strand
TAATGAAAGAAAACTATAGCTACAAAAACAACCACATATGGAACAATGCTATGTATTCTTCAGGGATCATTACTTACCTAAGATATATATTAAGCACCTTTAAATGAGCCCTTTCTGGGGAAGGGGAGGATATGAGGATGGCATATAAAATATAAAATACCAAAATTAAAACTGATGAAGACAGAATGCCACAAAACGAAACTGACTATGTATAAAATGTTTGCACCTGAGATGAGAAAGGAACGTAAACAGGCAGGAAGATAGGAAGGCAGGAAAGAAGGGAGACAGGTAGGAGGGTGGAAAATGGGAAAGGAATATGCAGAGAGTGAAGGTAATGGAGGAAGAGAGCAGAGAGAGGGAAAGAAAGGAGAGGGACAGAGACAGAGGCAGAGAAAGGAAGAATGAACCAAATATTATCCCCATATTGCCTGTTCTTTCATTCTATTTGTCCTCTCCCCTTAACCAGATCATAAGCTCTTGGGAGGGAGGGACTTTTTTTGTATAAGACCTTGCACCTGCCATGGGGCAGCACCTATTGGCTGGCTAGTTGGTTAACAGTCAGCAAGAGACTCTTTATCAAACACCAGGTATGCATTTTGTAGCACAGACAGCCTTTTCATTGGGATTCAAGGAGGAAAACCCTGGCAGCATTTTATTGGAAATACTTTAAAGGGAGGGTCCTCTGTGATTTCATCAACCAGGGCTACCACAGGCCCCAAGTGGCCCTTCATTATTGGGAGGGGACTTCAGGAGGCCTCAGTATGACTCACCACCGATGCAGGGGTGCTGATTTTAAACACACACGGTGTGCATATTTCTTCCACAGGATTCAGCACACTGAGCCAGCACCTGGATCTGAGGCCTGCAGCTCCCTGTGCTGGGGCAGTCACAGCTGTCCTGTGATTCTGGCAGCTCTGTGCTCCCATTCTGGACCCGTGAATTAGCTTCCCTCACGTGCTTCTGTTCAGTTCAGCTCAGTAGTCATTCAGCCAGCTCC
>NW_007809693.1:0-997 GCF_000696425.1 Galeopterus variegatus | reverse complement strand
GAGCATTCACTATTAGCATGTTAGCTCTTTTCAGCCGTTTTGACCCTTAGGTCATGTGAGGGATAAGGAGGCAGGGCCTGTTAGAATTGTGGACCCATGGATGCACAAAACCATGCTGCATCTTGCATCTATGGAAGGTGCAAACCAAGGCTCAGAATCATTACCAAAATGAGGTTCATGGAGCATTTTAAGTTTTATAACATGTACATATGCAATCATATATGTAATATATATTTGTTCATGATTTATATAAAAAAAGAGTTAGCAAAAATATACAATGCCAACTGTGATGGTTAATTTTGTGTTACCTTGGCTGGGCCATGGAGTACCCAGATATTTGGTCAAGTATTATTCTGAGTGTGTGGTGTAAGGATGTTTTTGGATGAGATTAACATTTGAATCAGTAGACGGAGTAAAGTAGTTTGCCCTCCTTACAGTGGGTGGGCCTCATACAATCACCTGAAGGCCTGAATAGAACAAAAAGCCTGACCCTCTTATGACTAGGAGGGTATTCCTCTAGCTTGACTGCATGAGCTGGGATATTGATCTTCTCCTGCCTTAAACTTTACCTGAAATGTGAGCTCTTCTTGGGTCTCAAGCCTGATGTCTTGGAAAAAAATGTACACCACTAGTTTTCCTGGGTCTTCAGCTTACCAACTACAATTTCTAAGTACTTCTTAGCCACCAAAGTCATGTGAGCCAATCCTGTATATTAAATATCTTTCTGTATTTTCTGCTTGTTCTGTTTCTCTGGGAACCTTAACTACTAAACCAGTAAAAGGAGGGAAGGAAGACTTGATACTGGGTTTCAAACAGGGATGTGAATCAAGAAAAGGCAAGAATAAGGTATCCTGTGTTTGGTACCTGTGAGGAAGTTTTTCCTGATTCTAACATATAGCTAAAGTTGATGCTCATTGTAGGGCCCCATAAAACCCTAAAGGAGACATTCCCTAAAACATGGCACCTTTCCGGCTTCTCTTCCGGGTCCTAACATTCC
>NW_007809692.1:0-997 GCF_000696425.1 Galeopterus variegatus | reverse complement strand
TACAACATGAGGCTAAAGTGAATCCCAAACAGAGTAAGTCAAAAAAAGAAAAAAAAAAAAAAAGGTGGGGATAGACACATCATAATCAAAATTGAAAACAACGAGAGGAAAAAATTATGCATTCCTTATATGGAAACAATGATTTGAATAACTGCATATTTCTCACCAAAAATTGTGGAGTAGAGAAGGATGTGGCATAGCATTTTAAAGAACTGGAAAAAATACTGTACACCCATAATTCTATATTCAATAATAACATCCTGCCAGAATGAAAGTAAAATAATGACATTCTCAGATGAAGGAAAACTAAAACAGTTCACAGACAGCAGATTTGCTTTAAAAATAATTGCTAAAGAAAGTTATTTAGGTTAAATGGCAATGGCACCAGGAAAGAAAGAAAAACAAAAATGGTAAATATTTTGCTACATATAATAGATTATTCTTCTATTCTTGAGTACTGTAATATTTATGTCATGATTGAAAGCAAAAATTTTAACTTCTGCTGGAGTCTCTGATGTGTATATATGTAATATGTAAAACAAATATAGCATCAGGTGCCCTATAAGGTGCTAAATTTTCTACATTACAGTTGAAGTGGTAGAATATTGATGTTTAATAGACTGCGAAAGTTTAAATATGTATTTTGTAATCCTTAGACAACTGCAAAAACACAAAACAAAAAACACTACCAAGAGATATAGTCAAAATTGCAATAGATAAATTAAAACAGAATACTAAACAGAAAACATGCAAATAACACACAAAGGGGGAACAAAAGAAATGGAGTGAACAAACAGAAAACAAAAAATGATATATGTCTAAAGCCATACATATCAATAATTTTATTAAATGTAAATAGTCTAAACACATTTATTAAGAGACAGAGATTATCAGATTGGAAAAAATATGGCTTACCTACATGCTGTCTACAAAAACCTCACTCCAAATTTAATAACATAGATAGAATAAAAGAACTGTCTAGGGAAAGAAAACAAGT
>NW_007809691.1:0-997 GCF_000696425.1 Galeopterus variegatus | reverse complement strand
AAAAGAAAAAGAAACAATACATTTCCATTTAAGCTTCCATTTAATGAACATAGGGGTATAAGAAAGAAATGTGTGACCAGAAATGCAAACATGCAAAACACATAGAATGATAGTTACCATTCTATTATTAGTACGAAATTTTTGAGGATTCATAAGCATGCTATATTAAAAAAAATATTTTCTTCATAGAATGCAATGACAAAGAGCCTAACCTCTAAATTCTGTTGTATTTGAAATATAACCTGGGGCTGTGGGTTCATACATTAGCTATGCTTAAAATATGCTTGTTACTATTTGGCACCGTCAGTTTTAATGCAGCTTTTGTTGGCTTTAAACACTGAAACAAATAGAAAACAATCAGGCTCTAGTGGCTTGGAAACCTGGATAGCAGCCCAGCTTTCATTTTTTAGGACCCTGGGAATATAAATTTAAAAGTGGAAAATTTTCAAATCTGCTTTCGACTTATTGAACAAGTACTTCTCCCAAGGATCTCCAAGCCCTTTTTATATGCATTTATTCTGCTAGTTGATAATATAAATTGTAGTAGGAAATAATGCATTTCAGGTCTGAAGTGTCTATTCAGATCACTCTGAGGTCTGAATAGAGCACCAGTAGTTACAGATAAAAATCACAGGGTTTATCTATTAGAGTAGCTGCCACAGCTGGGTATGAAGGTGCCCTAATGTTCACCTTTTGAAATCTTTGTATTATTTAATAGTATATTCACTGGCTATTTTGTCCATCAAAATTATTCTGAGAATTCTGATACTGTCCAATTGAATAGAATAGTTAGACTGGTAAAAAACGCAAAACAACTTACAGAACCACACAGTCATGCTCTCCATAACAACGTTTTGGTCAATGACAGACCAATGTAGTACCATAAGATTATAATGGCTATACCAAATAGCCTAAGTGTGTAGTCAGCTATACCAACTAGGTTTGTGTAAATACACTCTATGATGTTCACATGATGACAAAATCCCCTAGGGACATT
>NW_007809690.1:0-997 GCF_000696425.1 Galeopterus variegatus | reverse complement strand
TGTAGGTCATAAAACCCCCATTTCAGGAGAGACCCTGCCCCGTGCCTGGGAGGAGGGACTGTTGCACAGGAAGGCTGAGAAGATCGTGAACAAACAGGCCTCGCTGGGTTTCCCTATCCAGTCTGTTAGTGTTGGATCATATCCTTTTTGTCCAATCACATTTCTAAGTGGTTGTGCACGCTTCAGTCATGCCTACATGATGAAGCTGCCATAAAAACCCAAGAGCACAGGGTTCAGGGAGCTTCTGGATAACTGAACACGTGGAGCTTCCTGGAGGGTGGTGCTCCCGGGGAGGCATGGAAGCTCCGTGCTCCTTCCCCCTTCCTCACCCTTTGAGTCTCTTCATCTGCATCCTTTATAATATTCTTTAAAATAAACTGGTAAATGTAAGTATGTGTTTTCCTGATACTGTGAGCTGCTCTAGTAGATTAATCAAACTTAAGGAGAGGGTCGTGGGAATCCTGATTTATAGTCGATTGGTCAGAAGCACTGGTTATCTCAACCTGGGGCTTGCAACTGGCACCTGAAAGTTGCGGGGGGGGGCAGCATCTTGGGGACTGAGCCCTCAACTTGTGGGATCTGGCGTTATCTCCAGGTAGAAAGTGTTGGAATTGAATTGGTGGACACCCAGTTAGTGTCGGCTGCAGAACTGATTGCTTGCTGCTTGGTGTGTGGAAAGAAACTCTAAGACATTTGGTCACAGAAGTCTTCCGTGTTGATAGTTGCTGAATAAAAGTATAGGAAAAACTCTTTGGCTTGTTTTTATTCCTATATACTCAAGCAGACTTAGATTAGCAAGGTTTTTAAAAGGAGATTTTTAGGGGTGATTTGGCCATAAAGCAATCTCAGAACATGAGCCCTAAAGATTTTTTTTTTAAACTGAGATTCCGGGCCGGCCCGGTGGCGCACTTGGTAGAGTGCAGCGCTTGGGAGTGTGGCCGCGCTCCCGCCGAGGGTTCGGATCCCATATAGAGACCAGTCGGCTCACTGGTTGAGC
>NW_007809689.1:0-997 GCF_000696425.1 Galeopterus variegatus | reverse complement strand
TGTGTTTTGTTATAGCTTACCATCAGGGGAAGGAATAATCCGACATATAGATATGCCTGTAGTTTATACGAATAGCCCATTAGATAATGTATTTTCTTTTGACCAGGAGAAACTTTTGGAAGTATAAACATATGCAGCCACTTAGTACGAGTCTACCAGCCTCTTACGTGGGGCCGAGATAATGATGTCTTGTGTACTTCCTCTTTTAAAATACAAAAATAAATGACACAGAGACCAAACACTCTGCAAATTAGTGGCTATTCAGGCTTTAAAACTGTACTTAATGCACATGGTTTTCTGATGACGACCACAGCTGGGGTAGATGAATCATCCCAACCTGGCAAATGATTTAGAAATCTCCCGTTTTAATGAAGTGATTCATTTGGAAAGAGAAACAACGCACTGAGCATAAGGCCCAGATACTCCAGAAGCCTGAAGTGGCTCCAAGCCACGTAGTCCTGTCATCTGATCCTACTGGTAGCCCTGAGAGTGGAGCGAGGGAGACCCAGGCAGCCCGCACGCAGGCGCTGCCTCATGCTGGATGTTCCCACACACCTCCTCTGCCTGGGTTCTCAGGACGATCCCGTGAGGTCAATGTTTCAATATTTTACAAATAAAAATAGGAGGCTCATTTACAAATAAAAATAGGAGCCTCGGAGAAGCTAAATAACTTGTAACTGAAGTGGATTCCAAACTGTGCACTTGCAGCTCTCTGATCTTACCCTGTTCTCTCTTCTTTCTCTGTAATGTTTCCCTGCCCTGCCCTTTCCTTCCCTTTCCTCCACCTCCTTCCTTTTCCTGTCTTGTCCCCATGTCTCCCATCCTTTTATTCTTTCATTTATTCAAAATATTTTGAGCTTTCACACCATTTCTCACAGGCAGGCCTGTGCTAAATGCCAGGATTCAATAGTGAGCAAGACAAAGGAGGGCTTTATTCTCATGCAGCCCACAGTCTAGCAAACAGGAGCAGAAGTGTGTCCCTTAGAGGCTAAAGGCA
>NW_007809688.1:0-997 GCF_000696425.1 Galeopterus variegatus | reverse complement strand
ATGTGCTATATAGAATATATGTGCATTATATATAGAATTTATACACATTTTTCTAGAAGAACAGAAATGTATATATCTATGAAAATCTAGAAAAAAGTGTAATATATAGTAGCGGTTGCCTTAAGTTGGGGCTTGGGATAGTTTCAACAGGAAGAAAAAGAGGAAACTTTCGGAAGCAACGGTAATGGCTAGATCTTGATTGGGGTAGAGGCTATACAGATATAGAAATCTGTCCGAACTCACCGAAATCTACACTTATGTAAATTATAACCACAGATTTTTTTTTTTTTATAAAAAGCCTGTGTTCTTACCTTCTATTTTCTGTCTCTTTAGCAGTTCATGATCTGCCTCTCATATACTTCTTAAACTGATTTCATATGAGTGCAATGGGAACAAAAAAATTAACACACAGCCAAGTACAGATGTTCTCTTGGTTCTTAGCTGAATGTTAATCAGAAGAATGAGTGGAGCTACCAAATAAAAACGTTAAGAGAAGACGCCAAATTGATTTACAATAGAAATCTGAAAACATTACTACTGAAGGACAAACGCGGACAGTTAAAGTAGAAACAGCCTAGAATTCTCATGAAATGTTGAAGAAAAAGATAAGAGATTGCCATATCATGAGTGAAACAGAGCGAGAAAGAATTAGAATTCTCACGAAATGTTGAAGAAAAAGATAAAAGATTGCCATATCGTGAGTGAAACAGAGCAAGAAAGAACGGCAAAAAGCATCATTCAACTATTCTACTATCTGTTAAGTAATGTGTTTATCTCTTAGGGACCATTTTAAAGACTTGGGTAAAGATTTAGCTACAGTAAAATATTTTTGGTTTCTTGTCATGGGGTATCATGATTGGACCAGGGACAAGTGGGCTCACTTTTATTTGGGTTATAACAATTTCACACTCTATGTTCCAGCGACACCAAACTACTTTTATATAGATAGATAGATAGATAGATAGATAGATAGATAGATAGATAGATAGATAGATAG
>NW_007809687.1:0-997 GCF_000696425.1 Galeopterus variegatus | reverse complement strand
GAACCACATGGTGGGATCTGGAGAGAGCACATCCCAACGATGGGCAGGGGGATGCCATAGAAGCAAGATGATGAATTTCCCCCATGCAACGTCTGCAGGTCCCTGGAAAGCACAGGAGTGACCGTTTGTCTAAAGAGGCTCATCAGGAGGTGTGTTTGTGAGCTCCAGTGGACAGAGCACAGAAAAGTCAGGGCAGAAGTGTGGGTGGGGCAGGCCAGGGTTCGCCCAGCTGGGCTGAGGCTCTAGATCTACTGTGGCCTAGACCTGGCTCTTTTTCAAAAGCAATGGCCCAGGGGAAGCAAGACAAACTGATACTAAGCCTAACACTGATTCCCTCCCCATCCTACTGCACTCCTCAGTAGGGCCTGAATCAGGCAGGTGGGGTGAGCCAGGGCAGGACGGGGCTTCTGAGACCCTGGCCAGAGCCGCATCCCCAGAGAAAGTCCTACTCCTCTCACCCCTCAGGCATAATGCCCCAGAGCCTGAGGTTACTTGTGCAGCCCCCTGAGATGGGCTGACCCCAGAGCTCTGTGCTTGGCTCCCAGCTCTGCACTGGGAATCCTGTACTACAGACCAGCTGAACCTGCCCCTCCCCCAAAACATGGGCAGGGTCTGCAGCCAGCTCTCAGCTGGGACAGTTCTCACGCTGGGACTGGGGGCTTTCTGGTTGCTGGCCCAGGATTCACTGGCTTTTGTTCCTCCCTCCCTCCTTCTCCTAAGTCCACTTTCCAAAGGCCTGGCCAGGATTATGAAGAAAACCGTGCTAGGGTGTGATGGGGAAGACACTGCAGGGGAAAGATAGGGAGTTGGAGAAGCAAACACAAGAAACAAAATTCAAGGCAGACCTGGTGGCTGAGACCCAAGGATGGGCATGGCTGGTTAAGACCATGGCAAAAAGATATTTGGGAGAAAGAGTGAGGGTCTGGCCAGCCTGTCCTACTTTCTGCTAGGGAGGGGGAGGAGTGGGGGTGGGGAGGGCCTCTTAAGTAAAGGGGGA
>NW_007809686.1:0-997 GCF_000696425.1 Galeopterus variegatus | reverse complement strand
TTTTAAACGTACAATTATTTTTATTTTTAAAGTTTTCTTCCTTCTTTTCAGGCTTTGTCCACACACATACATGATGTTTACATTTTAATTGGTTAATTTTAATTACATAAATACATTCTCTTTAATTACATAAAATACATTGTCACTGTAAAAATTCCAACACAGAAGCATAAAAAACAAAAAATCACCTTTTACTTACACCTCTTTCCTGAAACCTCACAATCTTTATTAGGTAATCATCCATTATTAGAGGCTTAAAATACGTCCAATTAATTCTTTCAATGTAATTTAATATACACATATGCACATACAAATACAAATATGTTTTTAACTACACCACTTGGGCAACAAATTTTTAACTTTAATTAAATGTATTAGATTTATGAGAATTACTTAAGGGCTTGGGAAGCTCGTCATAAAATTGAAAACACTCAACAAGAAAATGGAACATACTAAATTTGCGCAGGCAGTTTGAATATCTAAAGAAGCTTCACTAAGTTTGAAAACATGAATCAAAAGCCCTTAACAGTGACTTGTTAAAATCGGAGAGATTCATAAACAGAATAAGAGGATCCATAAGTTTAGGGAGTAGGCTTTAGAATTTATAACTTAATCAATTATTCACTTTTAAACCAATATTAACCTCTGAAAAATCTTTTCAGTGCCTAAAATCTGCCCCCAAAGACATAAAATCCGTCACATTGACATACATGTTACCTGAACACGATACGTCATCATCCGTGGGAACTTCTTGTCAGGGTTTTCTAGTGTTTCATTTTCCATCACTTCTCCAAGTCCTGTTAAGTTCTCATGAGTAGTTCTAAGCATGTCACTCCTTGAATAAAGGTCTGTCTTTAATCTATTTCTCCCTGCAGCTGTCATGTTGCCGGGGAAGAGCAGATGTGAGATAAACATTTGAATTAAACTTAATTAGCTATATTGTCTAAGCCCTATTTTAAAATGGTGCATCCTGGGACAGTGATCCTGAAGAGGTTTG
>NW_007809685.1:0-997 GCF_000696425.1 Galeopterus variegatus | reverse complement strand
CCTACAAAGTAGCAGCATCTTAACCCAAATTAAAGTTCATTTCTCCCACATGCAAATATTCTTCAGAAGCAGTCAGGACTAGGGTATTAGTCAGTGTTCTCCAGAGAAACAGGACAGATAGGGTTTGTGTGTGTGTAATTCCCTATAACGAATCTCAACTTCATTCCTTAATGAAAATACACATTATGTACATATAGTCCAAGAACTGGAGAACCTGAAGTTCTGATGTCCCAGGACAGAAGAAAAAGGGTACCCCAGCTCCAGGAGAGAGTTAATTTGCTTTTCTTCTGCCTTTTTGTTCTCTCTGGGCCCCCAGCTAATTGGATGGTGCCCGCTCACATTGAGGTGGAGCTTTGCCACTCAGTCCACTGTCTCAGGCCAATCTGCCCCAGGAACATGCTCACAGACACACCCAGAAATAATTCTTTACCAGCTATTTAGATATCCTGTAATACATTCAAGTTGATACCTAAAATAAATTATCACATACATAAAGAAATTTATTATAAGGAATTGGCTCACAAGAATTCTACAGCTGGACAAGTTTCAGAATCTTCAGGATGAGTCAGCAAGCTGGAAACTCAGGAGAGTCAAAGATGTAGTTCCCATGCAAAGGCTGGCTGGCTTGAGACCCAGGAGGAGCAGATGTTTCAGTTTCGGTGTGAAGGCAGGAAAAAGCCAACATTCTAGTCAAAAGGCAGTCAGGCAGGAGGGTCAGCCGTTTCATTGTATTCAAGCCTTCAACTGATTGGATAAGGCCTGGAGGACAATCTGCTCTATTCATTCTAGAGATTTAAGTGCTAAACTCATTGAAAAACACCCTCACAGGAACACCCTGATAATGTTTGATCAAATATTCTGGATACTCTGTGGCCCAATCAAGTTGACACATAAATTAACCATCACAACTGATATGGTCACTCTGCTCTATGAAATCATCAGCAATCAAGCTCCTTGCACCTCATCATTCTGTACCTATAAGATAAGGCTCTTATTC
>NW_007809684.1:0-997 GCF_000696425.1 Galeopterus variegatus | reverse complement strand
CTGATGTTACATTTTTCTAGTTGTAAATTCATTGATTTGTGGGAGAGAGTGATGCCGGGGACTGTCTATTCTGCCATCTTGACCGGAAGGCCTAAAAATTCCCCTACTTTACAATATTTTCAAGCAATTCCTGTCAATTTTCCACCCTGATTGACTTCTGCTTTAGACAAAATGGAGAAGAGAGATTTGTGTCAGACTTTCTGATAGCCCCCAGACAGACTGAAACATACAAAAGCAGTAATTTGCAAATAAGATCTGCTCTGCTCCCTCTGGAACCAATGATGAGTGTCCCACACTGAGAACATGGGCTGCTCTTTTCAAGTCTGGCACTGAGTTGTAGAGGGATTGGGGCAAGGAAAGTAAAAACTTCCCAGGCCTTTCCTACCAGTTTTTTCTTACCTTTTTCTTGACTCTGCGTTTACATGCTGGCTGTTAACTTTTGACAGTTTCTCAGAATTTTGACAAAGTTCTTCTGACAATTCTGCTTGTTTGTCTGTGTTTCTGTTTAGGGTTGAGTGTTCGGAGGCTTGAGTGTTTGGAGTGACCTACTCTGCTATTTTGCTGACCTTTCTCCCCCTGGACTCTCAGTTATATTTCACAAATCTTTGTGTCATTGTTACACTTGATTGTTGCTGCTTTGTAGAAAATTTTGAAATGATGAACTGTGAGCCCTACTTTGCTATCTTTCAAGATAGTTCTGGTATTCTGAGTCTCTTCCAGTTCCATATGAATTTTAGAATCAACTTTTCCATTACTACTAGGTAGTCACCCCTTATTTTGATAGGGATTGCACTGAATATCAGAGGAGAATTGCCATACTCATAATATTAAGCCATCTGGTCCATGAAAATGGCATAATTTTTCCATTTATTTAGTTTTTTTTCCCAGTTTCTTTCAATAAGTTGTATAATTTTCAGAGTATAAGTCTTATGCTTCTTTTAAAAATTTTATTTCTATATGTAGTCATGCGCTGCATAAGGATCTTTGGATCAACAAT
>NW_007809683.1:0-997 GCF_000696425.1 Galeopterus variegatus | reverse complement strand
AAAAAACACACTTTAAGCTGTTAAAAGTGATGTCTGAGAAATCTTTCCAAACCAATTTGTTCAAAGTAAGTGTTATGAACTTTGTACGGAATCAGTTTATTTCCAAAACATCTTTGTCTCAACGAAATCTTTCTTTATGCCTTTTTCAAATAGACCCACTTTCTTAAAAATAAATTTAAGGCACTATGGATTTTTTTAAGGGAAATCTTAAATGGCAGTTATATAATTTATATATATTATTAAATAATATGTAATACCATGCATATTATATATAAATTTTCTCCCTCAATATAGCAATGCCTCTTTGTATATATTGAATTTATTTTATTATAAATTATATATATGTAAAAATAAGTATCTAATTTTCCTCAGCATAGTATCGATAATTAATGCAATTTAGTGTTTTGCACTTTACAGAAAAAAAATTCCATTAGGAGAATTCAAAATGTTACACAAATATGCCAAGGAGTAGGTTTTAATCTTCACTCTTTTCATCTGGCCACTAAGAGAAAGCAGAACTGATAGTCGAAATTACTTATACAAAGTTGAGAAGCATTAGCAAAGTTTAGACCTGGCTCTGGCTACTGACACCTTCATCCTATCCCAGAAACCATGTCGTCTAACTACTGGTCAGTCATGACTCTTCATGACTGACCAGCATTTCTAGAGCCTCACCTCTAAGTATTTCCTTGGTAGTGGGTTAAGAGGGTAAATTAGTGACTTCCTTCCACCTATCTTGTACATTGTGCAGGTCACCAAGGTAAAATCTAAGAAAGAAAAAAAAGTGAAATCCAAACAGTTGCAACTGCTCCCAGAGATTAAAAGCAGTTTCCAACCTGAAGATACATCAATGGAGTTGTCTTAGGTGGGAATTAGTCTTTGTGTATTTGTTGTTTCCTTCTTAGGTCTCAGTTCTCTTTAATTATTGCTAAAAACTTGCAGTAAAAGTCCCTGAAATATTTAAATATTAGTATGTATGTATACTTAAAAAAATTTT
>NW_007809682.1:0-997 GCF_000696425.1 Galeopterus variegatus | reverse complement strand
AGACTGCCTCTTTCTTCTTTTTACTCTATGAAATGTACTCTCCTTCTAATACCCTTGAACCTTTGTCCACGAAAGTGATGGCAGATGGGTTCCCTTGCCACACTTTTATGAATAAACAGACTGCTAATTTTGTCTCAGACTTAGTTTGTCTTTGACAGACTTAATTCATAAGTGACACAACCACAGAGTCAACATAGAAGTAGCCCATATAGAACCAGGTACTGCAGGAATTCAGGAGGACAGGAGATGGGCTGGCATGATACAGGGAGATCTCTCCAAGGAGGTCAGACCTGACAGGGGCGTTGGAGTAGGAGCTGGGTACAGCAGAAGAGAAGGCAATTGTTTTAGTCTATTTCCATTGCTTATAACAAAATACCTGGAACTGGGTAATTTATAAAGAAAACAAAATTTATTGCTTACAATTTCTGAGGCTGGGAAGTCCAGAGTCCAAGAAACACATCTGATGGTGGCAACAGTGACCCAGGGATCTCATATTGCAAGATGGTGGCCCAGACTACCATTTTTAATCCATTCACTATGGCAAGGTCCTACAATCAAATCACCTCTTCAAGGCCCCATCTTTCAATTATCATAATAGGATTTACTACCCTTTTAATACTGTCACAGTGGGGTCAAGTTCTGGGGGACACTCTACCCAAGGCAGCAATGAAAAAAGAATGACTAGAAGGAACAGCAGGGTCTGCTCATGTTAAGAGGGCGGTGGACAGAGGAAGAGGAGGCCAGGTCCACATCCTTCCCCTGGGGGACACACTGTGAAACAGAAACTCCAAATCAGGAGAATGCAAGTACAGTAACTTAAGAGATTGTGAGGAAAGCAGAGTTAGCAGGCCAAGTGCTTAAGTGACATCGTGAAAGTCCTCATACTAAATATTTCTGGTGTTGTCTAAGCAAAGTCATGGCAATCTCACTTTGCCTATTCGGTGATAACGGGTGTCGGACAATCCCTTGCTGTGTACCTGCTTTACTCTCTGTAATC
>NW_007809681.1:0-998 GCF_000696425.1 Galeopterus variegatus | reverse complement strand
CAATGAAATGAGAAAAAGTACACATGACCTGAAAGAGGAAATGTACAAAAAAAATCAATGCCTGAAAAAGAATGAAGAAGAGCTTGTGAAGCTGAAAGATTCATTCAACAAAATATAAAACACAACAGAGAGCTTAACCAGCAGGCTAGAGCAAGCAGAAGAGAGAATTTCTGACCTTGAAGGTGGCCTGTTCAAAATAGCACAGTCATAAAAGCAGGCATAAAAGAAAAAAAAAAAAAAAGAATTTAAAAAACTTAAGAAAATATAAGAGAGATAACAGACAACCTGAAGTGCTCAAATATCTGAATCACAGGTATTCCAGAAGGGGAGGAGAAAGGAAATGGCATTGAAAATATATTCAATGAAATAATAGCAGACAACTTACCAGACATAGGGAGAGATACAGATCTTCAGATTCAGGAGTCTCAAAGATCCCCAAACATATTCAACTCAAAAAGGTTCTCACCAAGATATATTATAGTCAAACTGGCAAAACTCAAAGACAAAGAGAGAATCTTAAAAGCTGCAAGAAAGAAGCATCAAGTCACCTATAAGGGAGCCCCTATCAGACTAACATCAGACTTTCCATCAGAAACACTAAAAGCCAGAAGAGAATGGATGATACATTCAAAGTACTGAAAGACAAAAATTGCCAGCCAAGAATACTTTACCCAGCAATGATACCCTTCCAAAATGAAGGTCAAATAGTATGTTTTCCAGACAATCAAAAACTGTGGGAGTTCACTACCACATGACCAGCCTTACAAGAATACTACCACATGATCAACCTTACAAGAAATTCTCAAGGGAGTACTGGGTTTGATACTTGAAAAACAACCATCACTACCATGAATACTAAAGAAAAAACAAAACCTACCAGTAAAATGAAAATGCTAACAATAAAGAGAAAAAAAGTTTATCTATGATATCTACCATACCAAGAAACCAACAAACACAGAAGACAAACAGTAAATCAGAAAGAAAGGAAAAAAAGATAT
>NW_007809680.1:0-998 GCF_000696425.1 Galeopterus variegatus | reverse complement strand
AAAAACGAGCTGGAGTAGCTATTCTCATATCTGATAAAATAGACTTTAAACTAAAAACCATTAAAAGAGACAATGAGGGACCTACATAATGATAAAAGGATCTATCCATCAAGAAGACATAAAAATCATAAATATATATGCATCCAATGTTGGAGCAGCCAGATTTATAAAACAAACTCTATTAGACCTAAAGAAGGAAGTAGACACTTATACCATGATAGCAGGGGACCTGAACACCCCACTGCCAATATTGGACAGATCATCTAGGCAAAGAATCAGCAGAGAAACACAAGACCTAAACAATACTCTAGACCAATTGGACTTGGCAGATATCTACAGAACATTCCATCCAACAACCTCAGAATATTCATTCTTCTCATCAGCACATGGATCATTCTTCAGGATAGATCACATATTAGGTAAAAATCAAGTCTCAACAAATTCAGAAAAATTGGAATTATCCCATGTATTTTCTCAGACCACATGGATTAAAATTAGAAATCAAAAACAAATGAAAATATGGAAACTATACAAACACATGTAAATTAAACAGCATTCTACTTAATGACATACGGGTCTAAGAAGAAATCAAGCAGGAAATCAAAAAATTTATTGAAACTATTGAAAATAATGATACATCATACCAATACCTGTGGGATACTGCAAAAGCAGTACTAAGAGAGAAATTTATTGCGTTAAATGCTCACCTCAGAAGAATGGAAAGATGGCAAGTGAACAACCTAACACTTCACCTTAAAGAACTAGAAAAACAAGAACAATCCAAACCTAAAGTTAGCAGACGGAAAAAAAATCATTAAGATCAGAGCAGAACTTAATGAAATTGAAACATAAAAAACAATACAAAAGATCAATGAATCAAAAAGTTGGTTTTATGAAAAGATAAATGAAATTCACAAACCATTAGCATGGATAACAAAAAAAAAAAGAAGAGAGAAGATTCATATAACAAAAATTAGAAATAAAAAAGGTGATATTAC
>NW_007809679.1:0-998 GCF_000696425.1 Galeopterus variegatus | reverse complement strand
CGATGAACTTGGTCTGATGAGCTTAATTAGATCGATCAGCTCTGTCCGATGAGTTTACTTACGTCGATGAGCTCGGTCTGATGAGTTTACTTAGATTGATGAGCACAGTCTGATCAGTTTACATAGATCGATGAGCTTGGTGTGATGAGTTTACTTAGATCGATGAACTTGGTCTGATGAGCTTAATTAGATCGATCAGCTCTGTCCGATGAGTTTACTTACGTCGATGAGCTCGGTCTGATGAGTTTACTTAGATCGATGAGCTCGGTCTGAGGAGTTTAATTTGATCGATGTGCTCAGTCAGATGAGTTTACTTAGATCGATGAGCTTGGTCAGATGAGTTTACTTAGATCGATGTGCTTGCTCTGATGAGTTTATTTAGATCGATGAGCTTCGTCTGATGACTTTACTTAGATCGATGAGCTTGGTCTGATGAGTTTACTTAGATCGATGAGCTCGGTCTGAGGAGTTTAATTTGATCGATGTGCTCAGTCAGATGAGTTTACTTAGATCGATGAGCTTGGTGTGATGAGTGTAATTAGATCAATATACTTGGTCTGATGAGTTTACTTGGATTGATGAGCTTGGTCTGATGAGTTTACTTGGATCGATGAGCTCGGTGTGATAAGTTTACTTAGATCGATTAGCTTGGTCTGATGAGTTTACTTAGATCGATGAGCTCGGTCTGAGGAGTTTAATTTGATCAATGTGCTTGCTCTGATGAGTTTATTTAGATCGATGAGCTTCGTCTGATGACTTTACTTAGATCGATGAGCTTGGTCTGATGAGTTTACTTAGATCGATGTGCTCAGTCTGATGAGTTTACTTAGATCTATGAGCTTGGTCTGATGAGTTTATTTAGATCGATGAGCTCGGTCCGATGAGTTTACTCATGTCGATGAGCTCAGTGTGATGAGTTTAATTAGATCGATGTGCTTGGTCTGATGAGTTTACTTAGATCGATGAGCTTGGTCTTATGAGTTTACTTAGATCGATGA
>NW_007809678.1:0-998 GCF_000696425.1 Galeopterus variegatus | reverse complement strand
AGTCTTATACTCTCTGGAGCACGATGATGAAAGCCAGAGTTGATTAGTGATGTCTACAGTGGGTCTAGAATAAGTATTCAGCCATACACCGTGCACTGCCCTCTATCTGGTGATGGTGATGCTTGGACTATCTCATACCACTCTCAAGTTCTTTCAAGTGCTCACTAGCACTAAGAATAAACTAAAAGGAAGTTAAAAATATGAGTACAGTATGCAGTTACAGGCAATTAATGAAATGCTTATATCTTGTTGTTATTTTAATTATACAGTAGCTCCCGACTATTGTGGCAAAACCTGGAGATGTGTCAGCACAGGTTTTGGGGTAAGCTGTAAAAAATGTAGCACCAAAAATAGTCAAATTACCCAAGTTACTTTTGTTTGTAATATTCGAAACCATAAAGTTTCACCCAGAGTTTAGATAAGTAGAAAAATATAATACTAATAATAACCAAATTATTCAAGTTTGAAAATATTTTGTCTTCTGGGGGGATTTTTTAAAAATACAGTGGATACAATGTTAGAAATAAAATAGACCCCACTTGTATTCTGGAAAGTTTTCCTGAGTGGAAGAGATAAAAGTTGGTGACCATATACTCACAAATCCCCTACTGACCATATCTGTGGTACCTCCCATAACTTCTGCCACCAAATGAACAGCTAGGCTTCATTTACACCGCTCTTCTTTCACTGATCTCCAGGATATGGCCCTCTCTCTGTTCAAGGCACATTTCTCTTCCCGGCCCTGATCCCACGCACTTCAGTTTATTGAAGGACCTTACTCTGCTGATTGCATCCTCCCTCTCCTTTACCTTTGTAATAGAAACAGGCTCTTTGCAGTCAATAGCAAAACAAATCTTAACCAGCTTTACAATAAATGGAGCCTATTGGTTCACAGGACTGGAAATGACTATGATAAAGACAGGCTCCCACGTGGCAGCATCTAGGGCAACAGAGTCCTGTCTTTATCCTCTCTCTCGTAAGTCAGTTCCTCTCTCTGT
>NW_007809677.1:0-998 GCF_000696425.1 Galeopterus variegatus | reverse complement strand
ATAGGAAAAATCACACACATCTTGTACAGTTTGATAAATTATTACAGAGGGAACACACTCAAGTAACTAACCACCCATGTCTTGAAATAGGAAACCAAACATTACCTCTTCTCTCCTTCCCAAAGATAACCAATATTCTGACTTCTAACACAATATATTAGTTGTGTATGCTTTTAAAATTTATATATTGAAAGTCGAAGCATTATTCTTTTGATACGAAAAAATGAAAAATATTGTGACATAATGTTATAGTGTATAGCAGTAATTCATTAATTTTTAATGCTAAATAATATTTTATTCTATACCACATTTATTTTTTTCCATTAAATTGTTGATGGAAATTTGTATGGTTACCAGTTTCTGGCAAATAAGGATAATGTTGCTATGATAGTATGAAATAAAATGTCTTTCCGTGCACATATTTGGGGGCATATAACAAAAAGTGATTTCTTGGGGAGTTATGCATATATTCAACTTTAATAGATACTAGCAATTGCTTTTCCAAATCATTTGTGCCAACAAACATAACCAAAAGCAGTGTCTTTGCTGGACCACATCCCTGATATCGTTAGTTTTTTTAAGTTTAGCAACTAACTAGCATGTAGTAATATTTCATTGTGGTTTTAATTTGCACTTCCTTGAGGATATGTGAACTTGAGTATACAATAGAATACTTGTTCTGATTATCTTCTTGTTTGAAGTGCTATTATATTCCCTTGACAATTTTTAAAATGAATTATGTACCATTTTTAATTGATCTATAGAAGTTCTTATATTCTAGATATAAGCTCTTTATCAGATATGTAACTTGCATTTTTACTCAGTTAATGTCACTTTTTGGTGAGTGGATGTTATTAATATTAAAATAGTCCAACTTTTGGGTTTTTTTTTTCATTATTGCTGAGGTATTTCCTGTCCTTTTAAAGAATTCTTTCTGTACTCTAGGTTCATGAATATATTCTACTATTTTATGTAAGTATGTTTTATAATTTTACCTT
>NW_007809676.1:0-998 GCF_000696425.1 Galeopterus variegatus | reverse complement strand
TGTTATTAATCTTTTACCATACTTGTTTTATAAAAACATTCCTCTATCTAGCCATTAATCCATGTTATTTTTGATGCATTTGGAAACAAATTACAGACATCAGTGCAGTTTCCTCTAAATAATCAACGTGCATGTTAGTAACTAGAGTTCATTTTTACATGCTATTTTCTTTTGAGATTAAATATGCATATAATGAATTATACAAGTCTCAAGAGAACACTTGAGTTTTGACAAATGTATATAACAGTGTAATCCTAAACCCTCACAAGGTATAGAGCATTCACTACCTAAAGTCATGTCAATCCCTCCCTCTCCCAAGATAACCACTCTTGATTTTCTATCGTAATTTAATGTTGCCTGTTCTGGAATTTCATATAAGTGGAATAATACAGGATGTATTTTTTAATGTAAGAGCTTTTTCACTTTATACAATGATTTTGAGATTCATGCATGTTCTGAGTGTAAGTAGGTTATTTCTTTTTGCTGCTGAGTAGTATTTCATTGTATGAATATAGTGCAGTTTCTTTATTTATTTTCCTATTGATGGGCACTTGGGTTATTTTCAGTTTCTGACTATTATGAGCAGAGCTTATATAAACATCCTTAAGAAGTGATTTCTAAAACATACTCATAAATGAAAAGAACAAAATAGTTAAGACTTTTGAAGAACAGTGTGTAAGAACTTGTATTACAGCGTTTCAAGGCTAAGGATAGAAAAATAGACCAAAGAAAGATAATAGAAAGCTGGAAGCAATTGCATGCAAACACACATCTGGAACAATATATGGAAACAATTTATGACAAAGATAGCACTACTAATACTCATATAAAAATGGTAACATGACTGCTATTAGGACTGAAGTATAATCTGTGCCACGAGCATTAATACTCACAGTAAAAGTATTGATGTTTCTCTTAAGTGTTGGATCATCTATTGTATGTTTCTGTGAAGTCCACAATTAGAAGTTTTGATGTGAGAAGTTCACTTTTTCTTCAAG
>NW_007809675.1:0-998 GCF_000696425.1 Galeopterus variegatus | reverse complement strand
AAACTTCAAGAAGTAAGAATTTTACTAGTTAATGTTGTAGATCATAATTAAAACCAAACAATAGAATGGACCAATTCAGTGAAATCATTTTTCTCTTCCATAACGTCTAGAGGTAGGGACAGAATGTAGGATAATCATCTGATGCAACTACCTGAAAACAAAGGTTCCTTCTATGTTGAACTTGTGATATCCTCTAACTTGTTGCACTGAACAAGTGATCAATGCCACCTCACCTATACAATATCTGTTTTATAGTTAGTAAAAAGGCAAATTCCCTGCAAATCCCTTAAAGTCACTCAACAATTTTCATTAGAAGGATTTGATCTGAAAGTCATATTCCTTACCTCGGCTCACCTTTCAGTGGTTGAAGTGTGCCCTTATGCTGCCACAGAAGTGGAGGTCAAGGACTATATTCTCTAAATTAGGTCACCATGTGCCCAACTAAACCACAGTGGTGGGTGTGTGGAGAGTTCAACAGAGGCCCTGTGGCTGTAGGGAAATGGAGATAATGAATACCCAGGAGCTTTAGCCGTCTCTGCCCTGGTCACTCTGTTTCACTAGTGTATCCTCACCTGAACATGTTCCATTGTCAGTGCTCAATGAATGCTTTTGCATCAGGAAAAATCAGCCATAAGGAAAGGTATTTTTTTTTTCTCTCAGAGTGAATAATAATAACTTATTTATGTAGAACTCATTATCTCTGAACATTAGTTTATTAAAAATGTATTAAACAACTGTCTGCAATGGGCTGGACAATATAAGTTGGTGTTTTAGTTTGTACTTTTAAAAATAATTTTAAATGTGTTGATTAAATCATAGTTTCACAGACATAACCCCATAAATCTAGACATTCATTTTTGTTACCTCCTACCCCAAATCTATGCTTATTTTCAAATCCCTTTTGTGCTACAAATTTTGAAGGAGATTTTGATTTCTTCCTCTGTCGATTTTATATTGTCCTATTTTTATAATTAAAATTTTGAAATCTACTGATATCT
>NW_007809674.1:0-998 GCF_000696425.1 Galeopterus variegatus | reverse complement strand
GGTCATTTCAGCAGTAAACATTTCCTTTGAATATGCAAGAATAACATCATGCATTATTTCCAGTACCAAATTGCAAAGGTTATAATTACACAGTGTTGGTCAACAGGAGAGTCAACCTTATCCTCATGTAGAAGCTGTGAACATAGAAACATGTATGGCCTTTCTGGAAGGTAATTTTGCAGTGTGAACAAATTTGTAAATATGTAAACTCTTTGACCCCATAATGCCATTTCTTGGAATCTGTCCTAGGTAAGTCATCGTGAATGTGCTTCAAGTTTTAGCAAACGATGTTCATCACAGCACCAGTGAATGTGCTTCAAGTTTTAGCTAACGATGTTCATCACAGCACCGTTTACAATAGCAAAACAATTGGAAAGAGCCTATGTGTCAAATATAATGTATTGATTAAGAAAGTTATGGTAAAATCATGTAATGGAATTCTATGTCGCCATTAAAAATGACAGGATATTATACTATATTAGTTGTTGTAAAGATGCCAGTGATGTGTATATTTAATGAAAAGAGTAGGTTCCAAAACAGTGCAGAGTGTGGTCATGAGGACATGTGTGTGTGCATACACAGATGTGTGTGTATAGTGCACACTTACACACGTACAGGAAGTTTAAGCACATACAAAAAATGCTACGTCATTATTTCTGGGTAGTGGGTGATCTGTATTTCCTCTTTTGCTTTATCTAGGTTTTCTAACTTGTCTGCCATGAGCACATATCACTGTTATACTTAAAAAAAATGTAACCGTTTAAAAAAAATTTAAAATTTATGACGATGTGTACAGGAACTGACTAGTGAGGGCAATAGGTTTCTGCACTCCCAATCTCAAATCAGAATTAAGAATCATTTCCCCTGGTAAGTGAGGTGCCTCCCAATGGGACACAGGAGAGGTGTGAGAAGAATTTTATTGCAGCACCGAAGGAGCCCTCACGGATTTTAATAAATCTGGGAGAAAGGTAGCACGCCCTCATACATAACAAGGGTGA
>NW_007809673.1:0-998 GCF_000696425.1 Galeopterus variegatus | reverse complement strand
ATGACTTCTGTGATTCATGTTTACCCTGTTTTATGATTTTCTCTGCTTCCACGATGCAGATGGTTGAGGTTGGCAGATGATTGGGTTCCTTCAGGGCTAGGGCTTTGCCAGCCAGGTAGAATGAAATAAAGGCAGCAAGAGACGGTAGGGATGTACCCGGGAGTAATTGTACCGATAGACTATGAATGCCAGGATGAGTTAAGAAAGAAATGAAAGCAAAAGTACCAATGGAAAGTGGAAAGATCATGGATTCCCTAATCTTCTGTCCAGAAAGACTGTTATTGTAGAGTCAGAGAATTGAAGGGATTGGGATGTTTGGGTTAATGTTGGAGTGATGCAGAGCTGAGGGTGTGGCTGAGGGATGTGGAGGCTCAGCTGGGGGAAGAGAGGGCGACTGGAAATGATATCATGACCCTGGGACACTGCATAAGGCTGTGCAGGGTGTGCAGTGCAGAGCTCCAGGGGGCACCATCCACACAGATGGCAATGTTCATTATGCTCCTGGGGGTGGGCAATGTGGTGACCATGCCCAGGGATGAAAACTCAGGATGTTGAATGGAAATTCCACATAGGTGTTGAAATCACCAGCTAGAATTGGGTGAAGAAGAATACTATGAACCAGGAGATCTGTAGATGAGAGCAATGAAGAGGGGAAGGGGTTGCAGGGTCAGAAGCCTCCATCCTCAAAGGATTCGTGATCTTGGCCAGAGAGCAGAGCAGTAGCTGTCTGGAAGCTGACATTGGAATTATGTCACCTCCTGACTATGAAGTTGAAGGGAATGAGGACATACAGTTGCACTGGCTGCAAGGGAGTTTCAGAGGAACTGTTGTGCTCAGTGGACTGCTGACTCTCAATACAGAAAAGGAGTATAAGAACGTTCTGAGAAGCTGAGAGTGGTGAGTACTTGCTGATGTTGTGGAGTCAGCACAGTGAATTTGAAAGGGAAGGGAGAAGTATGGGCTTGGGGTAGGGGCAAGAGAACACAGAGCCTTGTGGG
>NW_007809672.1:0-998 GCF_000696425.1 Galeopterus variegatus | reverse complement strand
GAGCGCTGCTGCGCTCCCAAGCGGCGCACTGTAGCAGTGCGCCACCGGGCCGGCCCTACACTTGTACAATTTCCGAGTGAGAAGGGGGTTTGGAGAACATCTATCTAACCCCCCGTTTTACAATTAAGAAAATTGACTCCCAGTGAAGTTAAGTGCTCAGCAATCATATCACTACCATGCAACCACTAAATGTCAGAGCTAAGAATAGAGCAGTATTGTCCAACAGAAATATAATGCACACCACAGATGTGATTTTAAATTTTCTAGTAGCCACTTGTATATTTCCTGTTTACATCACCTCTCAGTGTAGACTAGCAACATTGCAGATGCTCAATAGCCACATGTAGCCAATCACTACTGTGTCAGACAGCACGGGTCCAAAGCTCAGTCCTCTTAATTCCCAAGCTTATGCTTTCTCTGCTTCAGCACATGTCCTTCTCATTATTTTCCATATCAGAAATAATTGCCTTACAACATACATGGGCCATCCAACATAATTTTTCGCCTTGAAAAAAAGTCATTTTTGGTTCTGATGCAAAGAGGGGAAGAAATTCTATCAGGTAAGTGTTCCCCACAGATCTACAACTTTTGGAAAATTTACCAGTAGCTTGCCAGTGAACAATTTCAAATGAGGACACTTTTTAAGACACAAGGTGCTAATTGCAGTCATAGAGATTTATATATTTTTGAGAATAAGCGTTTTGGCTAAAGCTTCTCTTAAAAAAGTACATTATTAGAGAAGGTCAAATTGGCGGCCTGTCTCTAGGAGATGCACAAGTTTTTACAACATTCATTGGCCTCAATCCTGTCTTCAAAATTACAAATAACAGGCTTTTAGTGTTATGACTTGATTTTTCAGCATTAGACACTTTTTTGCGACCTTTTCATTATGGAAGAAAACATTTAGCTTTCTTTCATCTCTCCCCCATCTCTTCCTCCTCATTCATGTATTTCTTTCCTGTTCCCCTTCCCTTCCTCACATCCAGTACAGTTATATC
>NW_007809671.1:0-998 GCF_000696425.1 Galeopterus variegatus | reverse complement strand
GTATCAGCATCCTTGTGTTTTATCATCAAGAAAAAAAGAAATTTAAGCACTTAAGTGTCAGGGAAGGGGGCCTCTGCTGGGATGCCCTGCCAGCCCCGCCTGGGCACGCCTAGATGTTCAGACATGGGGGACCAAGCTTATAACGACCTCTTGTCTGTCTTCTCCTGCCTGCTTCTACCATTGTTTGAAATCAATGTCCCACCTAACTGCACCCCCAAAGTAGAAAGTGAATCTTGGTGCCAATAACTGACTCAGCACTTGTTCCATGACACATAGAAGCTGGCACAGGACAGAGAGGGGGAAGGTGACAGGTCAGACAAGATGGCCCTGTGGAACCCCTAAATTGCTTTTGGAGCCTCAGCATCTTCTGGAAGGACCTTCCTGAGGGCCATGGCAGCACTTGCCTCCCTGGCGCACAGGGCCAATTCCCTGCAACTCCATGCCCTGGGAGGGCCTCATCACATGCTTTCCAAGTTTGCGTCTGATTCCTGGTGTCATTTCTTACTACCCTTCTTGCTCTCCTCTTTGTATTCACCCACAGACATTCAGCAGCCGAGCCCTCACCACCAACACCCTTCCCAGTCCAGCAACTGACTTGGGAGAACATACATTGCCCAGGATGCTGCAGACATATGTTGGGAGGGGCCCAGGGTCTGGAGGTGCATAGAGACTTGTCCTCAGACCAGCAGTTTCAGTATTTCTGGGGCATGCATTAAAAAGATAGAATCTGAAGTTGCACCCCGATCTACTGAATGAGAATTTACATTTTAACAAGATCCCTAGGTTCCCCGAGATCCTCATTTTAACAAGATGTGGGGGGCACATACAGGGTTGAGAAGCATTGCTCTGTAATGATGGGTATTGACCCTCACTGCAAATTGAAATAACTGGGAAGCTGTAGAAAATATCCGTGTCAGGTCCCCATCTCCACAGATACGGATTTAAGTGGTCTAGGGTGGGTCTGGGAGTTAGTATTTTTAAAACCCTCCTAGTGTTTC
>NW_007809670.1:0-998 GCF_000696425.1 Galeopterus variegatus | reverse complement strand
TTTTTTTGCCTTTTAGGAAACATACACTAAAGTATTTAGGGGTAAAGGAGTATCATGCAGTTTATTCTCAGTTGGTTCAGAAAAAATGGAGAGACTAAGAAAGCAAATGGGGTCAAATGTTAACATTTGAGTAATCAGGGTTGAAGAGTATATGTACTATTTTTGCAACTTTTCCATGAGTCTGAAATTATTTGAAAATAAAAAGTTTTTTTTAAAAAAGAGAAAGATAGTTTCCAAACCTAGATATTTTGCTACTAAGTACATTCATGCTATTTTTATACTTTGGGGAGATGTTTTGGCTTTTTTTTCTTTTTTTTTTTTTTTTTGCCAGCTGGCTGGTATAGGGATCAAAGCCTGCACTGTGTTGTTATCAGTAGCACACTCAGAATTAACTGGCCAGCCTGGGAGATGTTGATGTAGCATTCTTCCCTCTTTATTTTTTAGTCAAAAGGATTAAATAATTTTTCAATTAAAAGTATTTAAACAGTTAAAAGTATCACATAAACTCTATGGTAGTTTTCAAAAAATGAGAACAGGATTTAATACTTCTTTTGGCTAACTCTATAACAATGTGTAGGATAAAAAAGTATTATTCTTCAGCAAAATTTTGGTGTAACTTTTTCTTTTGTGTGTATTCTGCAGCCTAAATCTGTCATTGTTGGATTAATTAAAGAAATGATTACCAAGTTTCAAGAGGAACTTCCCCTGTATTCTCTGTCATCATCTGATGAGGCACGGCAGGTAGACTTGCTAGCCTATATTGCAAAAATCACTGAAGGTTTGTATTTTCGACAGTCGGATTGCCTTGAGAGTTATGAGTTTACAGTTTGTCACTAATATCTCTTACTCTCTGCTACTTGATTTCTATAAATGTGTGTGTGTGTGTGTGTGTGTGTTGAATCAAAAATTCCTAAATATTTATTGTAGGGTATTATCATACAGTTCCAATGAAGATGGTTTTTTAAAAATGTAAAAAATTACTCTTATACTGACATAAA
>NW_007809669.1:0-998 GCF_000696425.1 Galeopterus variegatus | reverse complement strand
GGTCGCTGTAGGGTCATAAACTCTGCTAAAAATTAATTACACTTAATGTGAAAATGAATGGGTAATAGGTAATAATAAGTAATCAAAGCTAAGCTACGAATATAGCCTTTACTTAAAGAGAAAAAAGAAATTGAATCATTACATATGCCATGTTATCATATTTCCCCCCTCCTAATTTATGAGTGATTTTTGATGGAGTACAGGGCCATGACATAATCGGTTGGCCTTTCTACAATGTGACCATTTGTAATATGTGATTTGAGGGCAGAATGGTAAGAAGAAAGCATAAAACATTTTGACATGTAAGCAAGTTTACTTATGTGTGAGAAAAATATGTTTATGAGACTTGTCTCTTTATAATTAAAAAATATATATAAACCTTCTGCTGTTTCAGAAGAAACAATGATTGGCTTCCTCATAGAACAGAGAAGGTGCATGAATCAAGGCAAATAAAGATATTAGTGAGGTGTCTGGCATACATTAATTATAACACGTGTATGTGTGTGTGTGTATATATATATATATATATATATATATATATACACACACACACAATTACAATTATATGAGAGGTCTTCAAAAAGCTCATAAAAATCATGTTATCTTTTAATTCTGTTTTTCCACAAACTTTTTGAAGTACTGTTATAGATGTTCTATTGATGTTTTTATTTATTTGTTTTCCTTTTTTCTGTTTTTGTGTTTTTTTCTTTGACATTTGCTCTAACTTCTTTGATTATCAATTAAAAGCCTTGACCACTGTTGTTGTAGTAGCTTTTATTGTTATGCTGCCTGTACCATCTCCCCATGGTATAGACAACAAATATTAGGAAGAACAAAGACTTTAGAGTCAGATAGACCTGGGGTCCAGCTTCATCACTAATAAGTTTTCATATGTTAAAACCATAACCTCCAGTACCTCAGACTGTGGTACTCACACTTAAAAATAGTGCCTTTAAAGAGGTGATTAAGTTAAAAGTAGCCAATTAGGGAGACCCTAA
>NW_007809668.1:0-998 GCF_000696425.1 Galeopterus variegatus | reverse complement strand
CTGAGGGTTGCGATCCGTTGCCGGACACGGAAAAAGACAAAAAGACAAAAAAAAAAAAAAAAGTGTGCCCCAATAAGCAAATCAGAACCAAGATTTATTTTCTCTGTGTGATCCTTTCCCAGAATGAGAAAGGGGGAAAAAACAACATTATCCTTGGTGTTTGTGTAGAATCAGTTTCATTTGGAGTAACAGTACCTGGAATATGGTGTCATACATAATAAGAGTTCAATACATGCTAGCTGCTATCAGAAGCACTACTGTGGAGTTTATCATTGCAGGATATTATTTACTTGTTTGAATCTCAGAATAAATGCATTTCGGTCTCCCTGAAAAAATAGACATTCTTAAATAAACTTTAAAATATTAAAGAAGATGGAATTAAAGAATATTTATATTCACTAGAGTAAAATATAGTGAGGTATTTACCCAGACTAAGTTTCTGTCTTCTCTGCATAATAGGTACGTTGTAAATGGTTTGGTCATATTTCAAATAGCAGTTCCTGGTCATTAAAAAAAAGATGAGGAGTTTTTAAACATTCAACAGACAACAAGCCTATATACAAGGATCAGTTTACAGGATGGTTTGTAGTGTCTGTTTTTAATCCAGGAGTAAACAGTGGGAAAAGACCCATCTTTTCTTACACTTTCAAGGAGAGGGGATTTGTTCTGTCTGAGTAGCAAAGCATTTATGGATCAAACATTGTACTTTTCATTCTGGCGCACCACAGATAATTTCAGCTAAGCCAAGAAGGTAAACTTCTTTCCTGTTTTTTGAAGATGGTTAAAATAAAAAAAAAAAAGGAGCAAAATTGTTTAAGATACTTCTGATCTCTTAGAATTTTCATGTGGTATTTCTTACAGATTTGATGTGGCATTAATTGATTTTCATTAGGAAACATCTTTGTTATTATGGAATAAGTCTAACAGTTGAAAATACTGAGTTCATTAAATGTGTTTTTGAAACATTTGTAATCTGATCTAGTTATATTGTTTTTGTG
>NW_007809667.1:0-998 GCF_000696425.1 Galeopterus variegatus | reverse complement strand
CTATTATAAACTAGAACAATTTTTATAAAAAGTTATTTTTTGAGAAAAATGTTTGAAAATTTTATTATTTGAATCAAAGGAGCCTTCAGTAAATAAGTATATA
Organism: Galeopterus variegatus; assembly: GCF_000696425.1. Taxonomy (NCBI): domain Eukaryota; kingdom Metazoa; phylum Chordata; class Mammalia; order Dermoptera; family Cynocephalidae; genus Galeopterus; species Galeopterus variegatus. Next base: position 895 of record NW_007809667.1, on the reverse strand, counting down.
AAGGATTTCTGGCTTCTGGTGAGATCTTAATCTAAGTGTCATATTTTAATTCTTAGGTGAAAAACTCTGAAATGAGAAATATAATATTTTGGGCATAGAAACATCTATCTGATATTAGTAGCGGTGCAGTTGTATACATCTGATTAATTTGAGAATAAGAGTACAAATTATGGAAGTATATTTCCTACACCTTTAAGAATCTTAAGGTGGATTTGTCTTGGCACCTTATATATGTATTCTAATGAAGTTCCGTCATTTTGGGGAATATTAATTATTTGTTCTCACATTAGAAAATCTTAGCATAAAAATAAAAAACTTACAAAAATATAAATATGACAGACTATGTATAATAAGTATGGTTTTGCAGCCATGTTGGTGGAAGCAAATCAGAGTACTACAACCATGAAATCTGGATTAATTCAGGATTTCTGGGAGAGTGTTGCCTGGAATTTGACATTAAAAGTTAATAATACTTAGAATACGATGGAAAAAGAGGTCATTCTTGTCAGAAGAGATACTTTGTTGAAGATATTATATTATAAAAAAACATGTTTTGTGCATGAAAAAGATAAAAAATGTCAGTGTGAGTACAGTAAATGGAAGAGCAGTGAATTGTCTGGATATGCTCTGATATTTGATATTATGGAAATCCAGAAAGAATGTTTAGGTTTTAGGGATTTTGTAAAAATATCATTTTGAAAATTGGGTAAGGATTTGAGCACCATCCCAAAAATTAAGTCAAAATAATAACAGTGTTACAGGTGGGAGAAGGGAGATTAACTGAAGATCCAGTGTTATCTACTGAGTATTGGGTGTTCGGGTGGGAAAAACTACAGTAGCGAAACAGTGAAACAGACTCTGTTTCATCTCACCCTAACTGCCTTTCTCACAGTGT
>NW_007809666.1:0-998 GCF_000696425.1 Galeopterus variegatus | reverse complement strand
AAAGATTGAGAGACTTATTGGTTCCAAGTGTTCATGAAAATCGCTGCCCAATCCTTAGCTGACCACTATAACTGAGCAGGGATGTCAGTGGTTATATACAACAAAGAATGCAGACTACCAAATAAGTACAGAAAAGTCACCAAACATTTAACAAAAACAACAAACATCAAACACAAAGAACTCTGGAAAGGAGGGAGAACATGATTTCCAGAGTTACCACATTATATCATTTAAAATGTCCCAATCTCAACAAAATATTATGAAACATGCAGAGAAACAAGAAAGTGTGGTGCATAAACAGGAAAAAAGCAATAAATAGAAACCGTTTCTGAGAAAATGCAGATTTTGGACATAATAGACAAAGAGTTAATTTTTTTTTGAGTAATAGACTTTATAGAAGTTTTAGGTTAACAGAAAAATTGAGCAGAAAATATGGACAGTTCACATACCTCCCCCTCCCATAGTTTCTCCTATTACAAACATCTTACATTACTAGACAAAGACTTTAAACCAGCTTTAAAAAATATGTTTAAAGAATCAAACCATGACAAAGAACAAAGGTATGAGAATGATGTGTCACCAAATAGAGAATATCAATAAAGAGAAAAATTATAAAAAAGAACCAAATAGAAATTCTAAAGTTGAAAAGTACATTAACTGAAATAAATAATTAAAAAAAAACACTTTAAAGGAGTTCAACAGCAGATTTGAGCAGGTAGAAAAAAAATAGTGAACTTGAAGACAGGTCAATTGAGATTATCTAGTCTGAGGAAAAGAAGAAAAAATAATGAAGGAAAATTGACAAATCCTCAAAGACTGTTGGGATACCAACAAGTGTACAGTAGTCTCTCCTTATCCACAGGTGATATGTTCCAAGATCCCCAGTCGATGCCTAAAACCACAGATCCTACCAAACCCTATGTATACTATACACAATTTTTTTCTTCTTCAGAATTTCATGAATAGAAGATTTGTTCTTACCATAGATCTTAGCAACC
>NW_007809665.1:0-998 GCF_000696425.1 Galeopterus variegatus | reverse complement strand
CAAGATGGAGACAGAATCCTTGTCCTTGGGGAGCTCACATTCCAGGGCAGGAAATAGATATTAAACAGAGAATTAGGCAAATAAACCTGTAATGGTAATGGCACTGCAGAAGAGACGCCCTGGGTGTGGCCCACTATGGAAGGGTGGGGCATGACCAGCGAAGGCTTCTCAGAGGAGGTGACAGTTAAGCTAAGAACTGAAAACTGGGTAGGAGCTCACCATGGTGGTGACAGCAGAGATAACTGTGTGGAAGGTGGCACTCAGACCTTTGCTGTTGGTTACCACAAGGGCCAGAGTTTGAGGAGGGAAGAGGTATTTATTCTTTTCTTTCTCACCCTTCTGTACTGTTGATCTGTTGACTGAGACTGTGGTGCTTTTGACCTTCTGCAGTGAGAACATATTGCTGTTTTTTTGGAAATGGGGTTTTAAAAATTCCAATCATAAAAGAGTGGGCAGAACATCCAGGCAGAGGAAATAAGACTGGAATAAGGCTGGGGGAAGAAGAAATTTAGGCTGTTTGCAGCCTAGAGGAAGAAAGAATGGAAGAGAGAAGGATAGGGGGAGGTAGGGAGGGAGAGAGGGAAGCAAGGACAGAAGAGAAGCACAGGAAAAAAGAAGGAAGGGAGAGATGAGGTGCGGGGGGGAGGAAAAGGGAAGGAAGGAGGGAAGCCCTCTGAGGAGCTGATAGTTTAGCAGGTAACTGGAATTCTCACTGAGTATGTCTGGCTTGGCCCTCACCCCAACCAGTGACCCAGCCCAGAATGTCAATTACACCAAGGTTGAGAAACACGTTTCCAATGCAGAGGCACATACTATCTTATATTCCACATTTTTCTTTCAATCCTCGTTTATAACCTTATTGGTGAGTTTTGACATAATTTTCATTGTGATCATATATCCTGTAAGGGTGGATATACTACAGTTTGTTTAGCCATGGCTGCATTGTATGGTGTTTGAGTGGATTCCAATTTTTCTCTTAGGAGGAGCACTGCTGTGCA
>NW_007809664.1:0-998 GCF_000696425.1 Galeopterus variegatus | reverse complement strand
CAGAGTGGGAGGAAACCAGGAACGCTGGCAGCCCTGACGTGCCGAGGCCAGAGTGTATCACCGGGTGCAGCGTGCCGTCTGCGTTGAATTTTACATCAAGTACTCTCCTGGCAAGTTGAGTGCGGGCATGGGGGAGTTGCCCACACTGGCTCCTGAGGCCCACTCCAGCTCCAAGGCTGACCCGTCTGGTCCACTCTGAAATCCCAGAGCAATGCCAGGAAAGGCGGCAGGAACGGAGCAAGGTTCTAGAATTCAGAATCTTGAGCTTCCTACCCCTGAGGACCCCCTGTGATCCCTGAACGGGTATTGCCAAGTGCACGACGAGCTGGTTTTCCGCACGGTGACGTGGGATGTTCTATAGCACTCCCTCAAACTGCTGCTGAAACAACTCACTTTCCTGTCCCTGTCCCTACAGAGGAGAGAGGCGGATCCCTGGGCATCCTTCAACTGCTGTGCTGCTGGTCGGGTGCTAGTGAAGGCCACCAGCACTGCTCGTCCACTTCCACCGTGTGGGCGCAGCTCACAAATGCGGCAGACTGGAGGCCACGGGGAGAGCCCAGACGACGTGTCTGCACATTGTACCTCGTGATGTGAATTGAGATCATTTACTGCGGTCACTTACTAAAGTCCCCCAAAGTTTGTTCTGGAGGTCATTTTTATAATAGGCATTCCAAAAGAGCTGTGCTGTTTCTCTCTGTATGTAATTGAAAAGCAAAGCAAAACAAAACTAGTCAAGAGCCAAAAGCCATGGCCCTGCCCTCCCACTAGAAAGTGGGCACTTGGTGGCCCCAGGAACACTTGGATGGAAACGGCAAAGATTTTTTAGTTATTCACCATGCACAGCAGTTACAAACAGAATGCCGTGAGGTGGAAGTTAGGCACAGTTTTAAATGGTGTGTTCCTGGGAGCACTTGCCGTCAGGAAATGTAAATCCACAGGCCTCTGTACAAGGAGCATCTGCTGTCCGATGACTGCACACAGCTGTCCACATCTCACCG
>NW_007809663.1:0-998 GCF_000696425.1 Galeopterus variegatus | reverse complement strand
TATCTCAATGTTGAACCCCAAAAATATGTATAATCAATTTTGATTCAATACAAATTTTTTTTTGAAAAAGAGTTACAGCATGATGAGTCTGATTCAAAGCTCTAGCAATATGCTCAGCTCATGCAGTTATTTGCCATTTGGACACTAAAGCAGCTCCTTGTGGCACAAACAAAGCTAATGGATAATACCACCAGGGGTTACATTTTGCTTGGTACCTAGTCTTTTTTTTTTTTACCGGTAAGGGGATTGCAACCCTCAGCATGGTGTGGACCACACCACGCTCAGCCAGTGAGTGCACCAGCCATCCCTATATAGGATCCGAACCTATGGCCTCCGTACTACCAGCGCCGCACTCTCCCGAGTGAGCCACGGGGCTGGCCCGGTACCTAGTCCTAACAGTTTCCCAGTAAGAGGGACACCAACCTAATGTTGTATACACTGAGGCTGGCAGGTAAAGTGACTCCAGGTGCATCTACCTGTCCAGTTTCATGGGAGATATGGCCATCCATAGCCTCCACATACCCACAGTGTTCCTTGTGGTCCTGGCATTACTGCAGTACTAGATCTATTCATAGTATCTTGACATTAGGGACTTGGAGTCAAGCCCATTATCACCGTGCCTATGGTACATTCCACACACCTAGCAGCTTGACCCTGAAACTCCACTCTTTCAGCTATCAGCCATGAAAGTCCTTCCCATACACTCTATCCCTCCCAAGGCTTACTAGCATTCAGGTGGGCTTTTACTTCCTTTAAAATATGATATTTAGTAATATTCCATAAGGGGTCATGAGAAAAATTCTGGTCAAACCAGATCTAATTAGCAGCCGTCATCAGGAGGATTTTCTATGGGAATCCTGCAGCCACATTGGTAGGAAACTCAGTGCATATCCAGCAAGCAGACACATTGGCCACACGTGCATATGTATGTGCCCAGTCGACTATGGTGTTAGCAGCCACAAGACTATGGGCATAAAGCAAAGGAGTTATTGGCTCCA
>NW_007809662.1:0-998 GCF_000696425.1 Galeopterus variegatus | reverse complement strand
AATTTACTTCTCTTCTCTGGACACAGTTACCTCACCTGGTTTCCAAAGTTCTGTACTGAATTCTGCTAGAACAGACAGCAAATTCTGCATGGATTCCCAAAGAATATTCCTCTTTTTTACAATTCTAAAGACACTTGTTGACTTCTGGTCAAGATGGTGGAATAGCTGGTCCCCAGCATCACCCTCTCCCACAATCAACTAATGTACAACTATTAAAAAAGAACAACTACCAAGCTGGGACTGCTAGAGCTGAGGGAAAGAAGAAGAGAGACCTACGGAGTGTATGAAGGACGAAGCAGCTGTGACAAGAGAAAGAAAGGACCACTTTGGGGGTTTCGAGCTCCAGCCACTTCAAGCCTGGCCCTGGTGAGCACATGGAGCAAGAGCTAGTAAAAGCCACTGCTGTGCCCTTTGTATGAAGTTACCTGGAGGCTGCAGGGGAGAAGAGGGCTTTGTTGGCTCCCAGGCCAGCTAGACCACTAACAAGGTTCCCATGGACACACACAAGAGTGAGGGACCACAGACAAATAAAAAAAGGAGCCATGCAGAGGCTGGTGAGTCATTGCAAGGAACCGGTCCATGGCCCACCCCATGAGAAGTGATTGGAGTGAGGGAGACAGGCCCACTGGGGGAACATTGGGGATGGACACCATGGACAGCTGACCTGTCTCCCAGTCAGCACAGATTCACTCAGTGGACACTGGTCAGGAATACAGAACTGCAGGGGATGAAGTTTGCTGAAAAAACTCAGGCCCAGACCAAAGTTTCCACACAACCCAGGTAAACCAGACCTCACAAGACCCAGAAATGCTTATGAGGTCAACAGTTAAAATCTGAGCTGCACAAAAAGCCTTCCCCAGAGAATCAGCAGTAAAGCAGCAATTTAGCTCAACTACAGACAGAGCTCAAGTGCTGGTCCCCACAGGAAATTCCCCCTTTTTAGAAGTAAGCAAAGGACAACAAATTAGTTCCAGTGCAGAGTTTAAGTAGTGGGGGTA
>NW_007809661.1:0-998 GCF_000696425.1 Galeopterus variegatus | reverse complement strand
GCCCGGCCCGACGCTGAGGGCAGTGGCAGCGAGGCCAGTTGCCAAGTGGCGGCTGCTCCTGGTGGCCCCTTCCTGGGGAGGATTTTGTAAATTTCACAAAATGGCACGTGCTCCAAACCTCAGTGCACGTATTTTGACAGTCCCCTTCAAGGTCTCAGCAATCCTTCAGAGCAATCCACCTGGGTAGTAAAAGCTACCCCCAGCGCAAGCAAGGACACCGGAGATTGTGACTCACCATCAGGCTTTCTGAGTTCCTCTTCTTGCTGGTGGCCTCAGAAGTTCCTATTTTCAAAGTTCGTCCAACAGAATGTGTAGATTAGAGAAGTGGAAGTGACTGGGAGCAGCATTTTTGTTCCCTCATAACGTCGTTGGGATCCCAAACCACCACAAGTGCTGCATGACCTCCTTTGCCTCCTTTGCCTCCGCAGCCTTCTTCCACATTTTGAATCATGTAAATTAGAGCAGGAAAAATGAGCATGATTATAAGATGCATGTTAGAAAAATTTCTTGCAAGCTTTTTTGGCTTGGAAGTATTGAGATTAGTCCTGTATTGTCCAGACTTAGGAGACCTCTCTTGGGCTCATCAGAGAAAAATTTGAGAACTGTTACGTATCCTCAATACAGGTTTTTTTGGTGAACCTCATTTTTCAAAAGAGGTTGTTTACTAGAGCCGTTTGCAATCATTAGAGTGGGCAAAGTCTTCAACGGCTGTTCTGTGCTAGGAGAAGAAGCCGAGAAACTATTGCCAAGCCGGATTGGCTGTGCTGGGGATGAGAACATTCGATGGTGTCAGTTAGAGACGGCCTTGACAGATACTGCACCTGCTCCTAGTTTAGGTTTGGGTTCTGATACTTTGATACAGGATTGGGGCAGCTGTCCTCTTTGCCTGAATATAAAGCAACTCTGAGCCCCTCGAGTAAAACACTGGAGAGCTAGAATCAAGAGCAGTGTGTGGATATTAGCTTAGACTTGGTGCTAAATCTGCTCCGTTTGTCCTC
>NW_007809660.1:0-998 GCF_000696425.1 Galeopterus variegatus | reverse complement strand
TGAGAAGGCATTGTGTCTGTAATTAACTCTTAAATGGTTCAGAAAAAAAGTTTTTTTTTTTACTGAACTTGTTATTTTTCTGTATGTGAGATGTTTCATGAATATAGGGGGAAATTTTGCACACATATAAATACATATGAATGTAAAGGAAATAGTTTAACACACCTCCCTCAATAACAGAATTTGCAGACCCATATCAGTAAGAACACAGATGTGGACTCCTTTTTCTATAACAGATTAACTTAATGCAGACCAATCCTCCATTTGAGAACTAGGAAAACCAAAATTAATTTTTTAAAATATGTTTGAAGGATTTGGAAAGGTCCCATGATAGGCAGTTCTTGAAGAACCAAAATTACACCTTTTTTCTCCAAAGGCATTTGAATGTTTGTAAATAATATGAACAGGAAAGCTGAGAAGCTCGATAGGAAGTAACTACACAGGGACAGAGAAGCCAAGCAGAGTTTCTGGCAGTACAGAACAACAACTGCAAAATAGACATTTTTCTAACATATAGAACATTTATAAATTTTTTCCATATATTGAACCACAAATCAACTCTCAACAATTTCTAAAGGATTGAAATCACAATTTTGAATAAGCAGGTTCTATGACCACTATGCAATTGAGTCAGAATTAATAATGAAAAGACAATACACATTTAGAGATTAAGACACATACCTTAAAATCAATGATGGGGCAAAAAAATTTACAGTTAAAAATAAAAATGTTTTGAACTGATCAATAATGAAAACATGGCATGTCAACATGAGTGGGATGCAGCTACGGCCATGCTGAGAAATCTATAACTTTAAATGTATATATCAGAAAAGAATAAAGGCAAAAAATAAACTATCTTAAAAACTCACTCAACAAGTAAGAAAAAAGAGTCAATTAAATCTTTTTTTTTTTTTCTTTTTTGTCTTTTTTTTCGTGTCCGGCAACGGGATTGCAACCCTCGGTGCTGCACCCGCCCCTCGCTCAGCCAGTGAGCGGGA
>NW_007809659.1:0-998 GCF_000696425.1 Galeopterus variegatus | reverse complement strand
AATGTCAAAATACATGAATCATCTGCTATATGGTAGTTTATCAATTATTTTATTTTTCTGTATAGAAGAGGAAAGAGAACCCAACTGTTTGGGACCATTGCCATATTCTTAACTGGTTAATTATAGCCTGCACATGGTGCAATGACTCAGAAGAATAAAGATTCCAGCTGCAGGGCATAAGCAAATAATAGGTGCTCTACAAATGTTTGTTTAATTAAACTAATTGTAAGAATTACATAAACGTGTTATCAATACCACCCAGGTTTCTTGATTAAAAACTGAGCTTGTGTAAAGCCAAATGTTAAATGTAATCCAGGCTTGTGCCGAAGTAAGAGACAAAAACAAGGTGTGGAACCCACAAGTTTATAAAATACCAGTCCTACTTGCTCACTCATATGTGTATTTTGTTATTTTTTAACCAGTATACATTGAAGTATAAATGCTATTTATGGTTTATAACCACTGTTAATGAGAAAACTTTTTTTCCTTAAAAGTTGCATAGGGTCACCTATCCTCTCATCAAGGAGGCATTTCTTTTACTCAATCTTCTCTTATTAGGCATGACTTTCTTGAATGAGCCCAGAGCCTAAATTCTCCTAATGGTTGGTATTGAAAAAGATTTTTAAATAAAACAATAGCGTTTTCCTCAGGAAACTGTGATAGATAAGCCAAAATACTACTATACAAGTTTGGAATAGCAATTTCTTCTATAAATTAGATGCCCCATTGTTGATCTGCCCTTATCCCGTGGTTAGGAGGTATTGATAAATACTTTTCACAGTTCAATACATACCAGGGTACAGTAGAATGTGCACACAATTCCTGTTGCAAACACTGAGCCCCAGAGATCAAACCCAGTCACTATGAAAGGAGAAAATAATATTAAAATTTCTCTCACAAAAGTGAAAGAGCAAGCTTTATGAGGAAAAAGTCACAATTTTTTTGTCAGTGTTTTTTGTGGGTAAAACAAAAGCAAATTAGAGTTTCCCCCCCCCCCC
>NW_007809658.1:0-998 GCF_000696425.1 Galeopterus variegatus | reverse complement strand
GTTAGGAGCTGGGGCTTTGCTGGCAGACTTAAGTCCCATTGTGCATTACCTGCTGTGTGGCCTTGGATAAGCCTATTAACCTTTCCTAAACTTTAATTTCTTCATCTACTTAATTATCATCCTAATAATACTGTTCTCATAGTGTTTTTCTGAGGATAAAATTTTAAAATACGTAAAACATTTGTACTCATGGCATATCCTGAATCCTCATACAACATCTGGGAGCTATTGTTGTTATTATTTTTACAACTGTGGAAAATTTAAGTATAGCTAAGGATGATAAATTGTTTGACATAACTTCAAAGTGTTTAGTGAAAAGCAGGATGGAGCTCCTAAAAACCTCCCCCCTCCCTCCTTTTACGAAGGGTCACATCTGCAGCTCAAGATAGGAAACAGTAACAGGTTCCAGACAGTTGACCCAAGGCTGTGTTTCCTTTTCTTTAGAAGTTAGGCTTTGACTCTGGTGGTGGTACAGGTTTAATACAACTTGAAAAACTTCTGTATGTTTTGAGATGTGTCATTGAACAAAAACTAAAAAGTATATTTATGAATATGTTTCAAGGATCCCATCTGAAGACCCTCTTTTGCCCTATCCTGACCAGAATTTTAGGACTCTGACATGTCAGTCTTTACTAGATTATTTCCATGATACAAATGGCGAGAAGCCTGCCAGCTCACAGTTCCATGGTGCCATAGTGGTAAATACCATTTCTGGGAAACATCAGCTGGGAGAAAAGTTTCCTACAGTGGGAAGCCTGGGTAGAATGGAAGAAGAGCTTCCTTCCAGAAACAAGCTTATCTTTGAATTGGTGGGCGGAGTTTTTTCTAGGCACCTTTTAATAGAAGGCAGCCCTTGCAGGTTTCTGCTTTATGCAAGAGGTTCTGTTCTAACTACCTGCCCCTCTGGAGCCCAGGATCTTAAGTTTCAGCATTATCTCTGTGTTAAAGCTATTGGCCACCACTGGCCAGTTTCTGGGTCTAATAACACTCCTCTTCCT
>NW_007809657.1:0-998 GCF_000696425.1 Galeopterus variegatus | reverse complement strand
TGTGTATATATATATATATATATATATATATATATATATATATATATATCATGATGGGAAATTTTCTTAGTGCTTTACATATACATACATATATTAGCTGAGTACTGTTACTGTTCCATATGGAGGCACAGAGAGTTTAAGTAACTTATCCTAGGTCACACAGCTAGTAAGTCATAGAGGTAGGACTTGAGTTTAGATAGTCTGGCTCCATAGCTCATGTCTTAAGCACTACTCCGTACTGCCCTCAGGCCAACTATATAATAGCATATCCTGCCGCATGTGTTTCTAAAACAGAGAGGTGTCTGTGGATATACCACCACAGAGAGAAGACAGTGGGGCTTCAAGATTTCAAACTTGCTAGAATTCCCCCTTGTTAATTCCACATGCACCCTTTAATGAGGATACATCATCAGAATTAATGGATTGTTATTTTTCTTGACTAGTGGTGTAAACCATAATCTTTGGGACACTTTGCCCACCACACTTAATTTAAGATTTGGAAGGTTTACTTGCAAAAGCTCTTAGAAGCACCCATGAATAAACAACAGTGAAAAGTTAAACCAAGGACAGACATTTTTGTTTGCACTTTTTTCAAATCTATCCAAACAACAGGATTCAAAAGCTTTCCCTGACACCACAGGCAAATGCTTCTTCCTCAGGCACAGAACAGCCTGTTGGAGACAGCACAGTCACTTTGCCATGGTAATTGGTGAAATTTATAAATGACGCACAACTTCATATTTCTGCCAGGTTTTACTTTAAAATAGTCCCAAAGAGCAAGACCTTGATTTAATTTTAGGTGACACCTTAATTTTAAGGTGAAGGTTGATGACTTCAGAGAGAATAAGACAACACAGTAGCAGACGTCATTGGTTGGCTAGCCCAACTCCCATTCCATTCTCAAATCTTTGGTATCATCCATTAGAGAGACTGGAAAAGACAAACATTTGCTTTTCTGCTCTCCTGCAGCTAGGGTTGGCTATGTACGACAGTTTGGT
>NW_007809656.1:0-998 GCF_000696425.1 Galeopterus variegatus | reverse complement strand
GCACTCTCCCGAGTGCGCCACAGGGTCGCCCGAATGTGAACTATTTAAAAAGAGCTCATTTGAAACCCGTGACTGTTTATGAAAAGGCAACTAAAAATGAGACTCTCATCAATTGGAGATTTTTGCTCCCAAGGTTTTCGGTTTGGCCCTTTTATTCAGTGAGACCTTGAGCCAGTTACTTTATTTCTATGAGTCCAAGTTTTACTCATTCCTAAAATGGAGGTCATGATACCATGCTTAGCAACCTGATGTTCCTTTATCTCCTTCCTTGAATGACTTTCCCCACAGAAAAGTGCAGAACATGTGAAGATGATGGAATATCACTCCCCTGGTGTGGTGACCCAACCATTAGCTATTACTTAATCAAAAAGGATAATCTCCAGGATTATCCTGGGTGGGTCTGACCTAATCAGGTAAATCCTTTGAAAGAAGGTGAAGTGTCAGAGAACTTCTCTTTCTAGCCTCAAAGAAGATTGGAAGCTGCCATGAGGTCTACACTTAAAAGAAACTGAACTCTGCCAACAACCAAGAGAGCTTGGAAGAGGACTCAGCTGATCCCTGTCCAGGCTTCTGATCTACAGACCATGAAATAATAAATGGGTGTTATTTTAAGCCATTAAGTTTAGGGTATTTTGTCACACAGCAATAGAAAACTAATACAGAGCATAGCTATAAATTTATGTGTTTCCATAACTACAGGGAAAAGAGACATCAGAAGTAACACAGAACACACATATTAGAAGGAGAAAGGAAAAGGAAGGGCAGAGATTTGAGGTTCATTATGCCTGACACTCAGGTAGGTGCTTTAAAAATGTTACCTCTTCCAAAGAAAGTTTTATTTAAAATGAAGTTCTAATGTCTCCTATTACTCTAATATAGAGTTTCAATTTAAAGCCAAGTTACTACCAACTTAACAAAATTTTAACTTCATTATCATGATAGAAACCTTTTAATTACCCCGTGGCTCACTCGGGAGAGTGCAGCGCTGGTAGTGCTTC
>NW_007809655.1:0-998 GCF_000696425.1 Galeopterus variegatus | reverse complement strand
TTCTGTCCCCATCGGCTTACATACCAAGCCAGAATGTGGCCTTTGGTTAACTGAAGCTAATCCAGGTGCTGGGAGGTGATGGGCACTGGACAGAGTCATCCCTTCTCCTCCCCCATCACGTGCCAGTGTCAACACGGGAAAAGCAACACAATCATGTTCTTCCCAATTCACAATTTTCAAATAGTAGTTAAGCCAATTAATTCAAACTCAAAGAAAAACAAAAGGAAAGAAATTGGGAGAAGGGAAAGATTACCAAGGATGTTTTTAGTCTGCATTTGAATATTTTCTTTCTAGTCTTGAGTAGAGAAATACTAACTCTGAAACTCTTCTTAGAGTATAAACCTTACATGGCATACTTGTGGCTATGCTGTTATCGTTATTTACTTATAAGCAGCTTGAGGTCAGAAGTCCTAATAAGTGCCTCTTATTTTACCTTTGGTTTTTCAGCCATTGGCAGGATCAGGATCAATCATTGGATGCTTACATAGAAGGGAAAGGTGGTATTTACCCTGGTTTTCTACTTCATAATGATCATGGCTCCTTTTGAAGGCTAGGAGCACACCCTATGACCTGTGATGATGTCTGAGATAGACCTAGGCAGAGAATCAGGGACTCCTTGAATTACTGATTCTGAGTAGCTTGTAGTTCAGAATTATACAGTTCTGGAATCTCAGATTGGGAAGGGACATTAAAGGTCATCCAGTATCCAGCCCCAGACCCTGGCATGAGAGGATTACAATAGAAAAGAGAGGGACAAGGAGTCTAGCCAAATTGCAGCAGCTCCACCAGGAGGGATTTAATCCATTTCACTGAAATTTAATTTACGACTGCTTTGGATTGGTAAAATTGTTGGTAACAAAAATCTAAAATATGACTTAGTCTTTGATTCCAAATAATATCAGTTTTCTTGATCCTGCAGAGTGACGGGTTTATTTTTTGTTGTTGTAGAGCTTTGTTTTTAACGCTAAATCAAAGAACAGCCAATCTTTTTTTTTTTT
>NW_007809654.1:0-998 GCF_000696425.1 Galeopterus variegatus | reverse complement strand
GGACATGGAGTAAAAGGAACTCTCCTATGTTGCCAGTGGAGTGTAAATCAGTACAGCCACTGTGGAAAGAGTATGCAGGTTCCTCAGAAAACTAAAAGTAGGTCTACCTATGCCCCAGTTATCCCACTACTGGTATATACTTCAAAGAAATAAAATCAATATATCAAAAAGACACCTGCTATCCCATGTTTATTGTAGACACTCATTGAAGCTTGAATTGTGTCCCCCAAGTTTTATGTATTAGAAACTTAGTTCCTCTGTGACTGTTAAAAGGGTCGGAAATCCTTTTACGGTCATTGAAATGTGGAGCCTTGAAGAGGCTAAGGACTTTACCTCTTCTTCCTAGAAAGGGATTAATGCATTTTCAGTCATGCACAGGATAGTTGTATCACGTTAGGTGAAAATATTGTTATTGTACCATGTGAAGATTAACTATGATTTAAGGAGACAGTGTGGACACCCAATTGACAAGGGGTGGACTTGTGAAGGATAATTCTAGGTGTCAACTTGGTTAGGTGAAGGAATGCTGAGAAACCTGGTAAGGCTATCTTTTTAGGTGTGTCCATAAGGTGTTTCCAACAGAGATTAGTACGAGAGTCTGAGTGGACTGGGTGGGAAAGACCTGCCCTCGATGTGGGAGGGAAACTTCCAACACGCTGCGGGCCTGGAGAGAACAAAAGACAGAGAAAAAGGGTGAAGCTTTTTATCTGCTGGAGCTGGGGTACACTCTTCTGTCCTGTCCGTGGACATTAGAGCTCAAGACTCTTCAGCTTTTGGGTTCCAGAACTTACACCAAGAACACCATCAGCTTCCCTGGTTTTGATGCCTTCAGACTTGGACTGAGCCATGCCACCAGCATCCAATTTGCAGATGGCTTATTGTGGGACTTTTCTTCACAATCTTGTGAATTAATTCCCCTCATAAATTCCCTCTCATATATTTATAACATATCCTATTGATTCTTTCTTTCTGGAGAACCCTGACTAATACATTAAGTG
>NW_007809653.1:0-998 GCF_000696425.1 Galeopterus variegatus | reverse complement strand
CAATTTATTTTAGCCTCTGTTTTTATGAAAATGTTTTCTTTTCCTAGTTTTTGATGAATACGTATTCTTGCATAGAATTCTTGATTGGCAGTGTTATATTGTTTGGAAAAATGCTAAAATAATTTTCTCATAAGACTGTTTTGTCTTTGATGTAATATTTTGTCCTTGAAACTATATTTGCATGCTCCACTAGTCTCGCTCTTAATCACTGTTTGTATTTTTGGTTTCTGTAACTGAACTCACTTATCCGCCCAGACCACATATGCTAGCCTAGCAAATGCTGAGAAAGAAAAAAAAAAACAAATGTAAAAACCCTGGAAGAGTCTGCTTATAAAAACTTTGTGAGACCTGAGCTCAAGGTCCAGATTTTCAAGCATTAGTTTATCTGGGCCCACCAGCGTAATAAATGCCTGACTCTCCAACCCTCTGAGTGCTGACCACTTCTTGGTCCAGTCTGTTTCCATAGCAATATTATTTTTCTTTTGGCGCCTTAGAGGTACAGTTTTTTTCTGATCAGAAGTAAACAGATGTTCTTACTATGTTATTCTATACTAATTGAATGCTTTCAATATTTTGTCTTTATTTTTGGACTTTAGTAGTTCGAGTATGATATTCCTAGTTATGGTTCTTTTTATATTTACATAAAAGTTTACTGAACTTCTTGGATATATAAGTCAAGGTTTTCACCATATTTAGGAAGTTATCAGCCATTATTTCTTCAAATATTTCTCTGGTCCAACCTTACACTCTGCTCCTTCTGGGAATTTAATTACCCAAATGTTAATATTATCTTACAGGTTGCTAAGACTCCGTTGTTGTTGTTGTTGTTGTTTTACATTAGTTTTTAAAAATCTCTTTTCTTCAGATTGGACAATTTCTATTGATCTGTCTTAAAGTTCACCGATTATTTTTTCTGCCATCTTCAATACATTATTATATCTATCCAGTGAACTTTTTATTTCTATTATCGCATTTTACAGTCTAGAATTTCTACTTTT
>NW_007809652.1:0-998 GCF_000696425.1 Galeopterus variegatus | reverse complement strand
GTGATAGATAACTGAGCCAAAGTGTACTCCAAGGTTCACTTATTCTAGGAACAGAATAAATGAGTAAGTCCTTATTGACTAGACCGTTGGAAAATTGTTTAGGTGTATCCCATAGAAGAAAGTAGAAATTTGAAAGAAAGAAATCTCATGTCATACTTTGTTTCCAAATAAAACAATTCTGATAAATCTAACATGATCTATTGCCCAGTCCTATGTCTCATACTTTCTACATTTTAGTACAGTACTAATGCTAATTCTAATGATGCTGAGTGTCACAAGATTTTTGTTAAAAACAAAATTTGTATTCACATTTTTGCTTAGTAAGATAGAAAATTAAAGAAGAAAAGGAGAAAGAGAATTTCCTAATTTTTAATGAATAAATTTTCCCCTATTATGTTTGTAAATACGTAACTTTAATGCTTAATAAAAAATATCTCGGGCCAGCCTGGTGGCGCACTTTGTAGAGTGCGGCACTTGGGAGTGCGGCGGCGCTCCTGCCGAGGGTTCGGATCCCATATAGAGACCGGTCCGCTCACTAGTTGAGCACGGTACGGGTGCGACACCGAGGGTTGCGATCCCGTTGCCAGTCGCAGTATGGGCGCAACAATGAGGATTGCGATCCCGTTACGGGACACGAAAAAAAAAAACAAAAAGAAAAAAAAAAAATCTCATGCATATTTTTGAAAAGTTGGGCTTCGTTGATGTTAATGCTATAAGAATGCAGGACGTGGATGAAGAATATTTGAAGAAAACTAAGATTAATATCTTAGTATCTGAGAAAGTAGAAAACATGAAATAAGGAGATGTGCCTCTTAAAAGCCCTGCCAAGCAGTCTAGGTTAACAGAAAAACAGGACAAAGAATAAAAAAAAAATTAATTTAAAAATTAAATTTTTAAATTTAAAAATGGCGGTGTGGGGGGAGAGAGAGAGGGGGGGGGGAGAATAATAGAAAAGAACTTTTTTTTTCCCTTTTTGTCTCTTTTTTTGTGACCGGCAA
>NW_007809651.1:0-998 GCF_000696425.1 Galeopterus variegatus | reverse complement strand
GGGAGTTTCCTAACATGGTAGAAAGAAAATCAGGATAAGGTTGCTAATAACAGGGACAGCACGATAATATTCTGGCCAGGGGGCAGCTCAGGCAACCAATGTATTTAACAAACTTAGTATGAGCCAACCAATATCCTCATCCCCTTTTTTGAAAACTGGTGCTTTACAGGCAGGGCAGAATCCCTGGGTTGGAGCCTCTGAATTATGGAGACAAGAATAGAGAATAATCTCTCCAGTAAAAAGCAACAAGACCTCATGTGATCATAGGGACTGGTCCAAACAACAGAATTAAGGCTGTAGTTTTCCATTTGATCAGAGAATGAGTGAATTAGAGTCCAAAGATATCTTAGAGAGATACCCAGAAAGTTTATTAAACTAATTGACTCACTTGTCTTTTAGTTCATTCCACACCATTTAGGAGAGACTGAAAACAGAACTAAACATCTATGGACCTTTGTCATATGACAATATCAACAATTTCCAATCCTTATACCTTTTATTTCCCTGTTTTGCCTTATTGGTTTATTGCACTAGCTAGGAGCTTCAGTACACTGTTGAGAAGGAAGGGCGATACTGGGCATCTTCGTCTCATTGCTAATCTCAGACATTTCAGTCTTGCATATGATGTATGCTGTAGGTTTTAATTTTTAAAAAATAAAAAAAATAAATATTCAGGGACCAGCCCGTGGCTCACTCGGGAGAGTGCGGTGCTGATAACACCAAGGCCACGGGTTCGGATCCCATATAGGGATGGCCGGTTCGCTCACTGGCTGAGCGTGGTGCTGACAACACTAAGTCAAGAGTTGAGATCCCCTTACCGGTCATCTTTAAAAAAAAATAAATAAATAAATAAATAAATAAAAAAATAAAAAATAAATATCCATGATCAGATTAAATAAATTTCCTTCTATCATACTCTACTAAAACTTTCCCTACTTATCTATCTATCTATTTATTTATCTATTAATTAATTAATTAATACCAGTAAGGGGATCTTA
>NW_007809650.1:0-998 GCF_000696425.1 Galeopterus variegatus | reverse complement strand
GTAGAGTGTACTTATGCAAATCCAGATGGTACAGCCCTCTACACACCTCGGCTATGGTATAGCCTATTGCTCCTACATGAGTAATGCATTGCGCTGTGACGTTACAATGGCTATGTCACTAGGTCAGGAATTTTTCAGCTCCAATGTAATCTTAGTGTACCACCATCCTGTGTGCAATCCATCATTGATCCAAAGTCGTCATGTGGTGCATGACAGTATTAGGATTTTTTTAAACTTATCTTTTTTCTTTGTTTTCCTTTCTCTTTTTTGTACTACTTTTTGAAAAGTGAGCAAAAACAATTGTTGGTTAAACAAAGCTAAATTGATTCTAACAGAAGTAGGAAAGAGCACTAATTTGACAGTGTCTTTGTAGCCTCTCTAGGAGGGGATGGAGAGAGTTGAGATATTTACGAAGTTCTGATGTCTGTTTTAAGTCAGGTCTTCCATGCCAGGGCTTGATCAGGATTAGACAAGAATAATAGCTCAGGGTTTGTGTACACAGCAAGCAAGGACTTTGAGGGGAGGGGCTCAAAGAGTCTTGGGGAGAAAACTCTCTCTTGGTGCTATCTATTGGGAAGTCGGACAGTTTGATGTTCATTTTAATTGGGTTGGGGGGGGGAATTCCCATAATAAACAAAGTTATATGCGTCTTTTATTGCCCTGTGAAAGGGTTCCCTGTAAAAGTAAAGTTACACCAGTGATGAGACTGAAATAGTAAAGTCTTGTAAATGTAAACAGTAAGCTGTGTGGGTACAGATGGTTTCAGTTCTCAGAAGTCTCATCTTATTTTCCTTCTCATGTTAACTTTTTCATTTATACTATAGTATTTTCAATTTCTAAGAATCTCTTCTCTCCGAATATTTCTTTTTAAAGTTTCCTTTCTTTGGGGGGAGGGGAAATGTAATATCTTTTTTTAGTGATGAAAATAGATAGTAGGGTTTGTTCTTTTTTTTTTTTTTTAAAGATGACCAGTAAGGGGATCTTAACCCTTGACTTGG
>NW_007809649.1:0-998 GCF_000696425.1 Galeopterus variegatus | reverse complement strand
TGTAGCTTGAGAGTTATTATTTTCCTTTGGTGGTGATGTAATTTCTTGATTTTTTCCTATTTCTGGTATTTTTTCTTTGTTGTTTAGTCTTTGTGGCAGGGGTTATCACATTCTACTTGTTCCACCCTGAGGTCTGGCTTGGATCCTGAAGGGACTGCCAATTGTGGGCAGCAAGAACTAGCCTGGGCTGGGGGTCCCATGGTGTATGCCTGTTCTGTCACAGCTGACTCAGGGTGTGTGTGCCCAGCAGCTCTCAGGCCTCTCTGCTTGGCAGGGACTTGACTGGGTTGGGGTACCACATTACCTGCTTCTTCCAGATATGTCTGACACAGGGTGTATGGACCCAGCAGCTCTTGGGTATCTTTGTGCAGTGGAGACTGGCCTGGACTTGGGGTCCCATGTTGCCTCTCTCTTCTACCCTGGCTGACTCAGGGTGTGTGGGCCTGGTGGCTCTCAGGTCTCTCTGAGTGGCAAACACTAGACTGGGTTGGAGGTCCCATGGCTCCTGTCTTTTCTGGAGTGACTGACTTGGGGTGTGTGATGCTGTCTGCTCTCAGGCCTCTCTAAGTGGCGGGGACTAATCTGGGCTGGAGGTCCCAGAGTGCCTGCCTTTTCTGGCATTGCTGACTCTGGGCATGTCAGTCCAGCAGCTCTCAGGCCTCCCTGGGCAGTGGGCACTGACTCGGACAGGGGTCCCTTGGCATGTGCCTCCTGCCTGTTTCAGCACAAATGATGGGTCTAGATGGGACTCGTGTTGTTGCTTTTTAATAGCCACAAATTGGTCAATTTGTGGGAGAGAGTAAAACTAGGAACTGTCTGCTCTGCTGTCTTGACCAGAGTCCATCTTGAATGGAAGCAGACACTATTAGATCTAAAGAATGAGATAGACACTAACACAGTAATAGCTAGGGACCTGAATACCCCATTCTCAACAATTACTGATAATCTATGCAAAAAATCAATAGAGAAACAAAAGATCTAAACACCAAATTAGACCA
>NW_007809648.1:0-998 GCF_000696425.1 Galeopterus variegatus | reverse complement strand
AATAATTTCCCATGACTACCCTCCAATTCCTCCTGCCGGAGTCCATTCCATGTTGATTTGGCGGCACAGTGAGAAGACGCTGCCACTTTCCAGTTCCTTCCAGGGTTTATGAACGCTAGTACAAACTAAATTGCCATAAATTCATCCTACATTCAGTTTAAGGCTTCACCACCCTCTGTAATTCCGTCTGACTTAAGGTTCTGTTTCTCAAGGCAGGGAGGGGACACCCTCTGTCCTTTTGCTTTCCTAACTCAGTCGCACCCGTCACTGTCCGGCTCTTCCGAGGCACAGGAAGACGGTGGTTACCGCAGAAGGGTGAAGGGCTCCGTTCTTAGCTGGCACTGTTCGGATCCCTCCCTTGGCCTTTGAATATCCATTGCATTGGTGGTGTCATCATTTGTAGGCATTGATTGGAGCTGTCCTTTTGTCTGCCCCACACATATTCAGTGGCCTGTGACTTCCAAAGTCATGCCCTGTTTTGAAATCCCTTGTTGCAGCAGAAAACCCTCTTGAGCATCTGTCAAGATGACTTGAGCCTACACCCGCTCCATCCAGGGGAGGTCTCATGTATCCTCAGCCCACCAAACTCTGAAGTGCAGGCTCCCCTGCTGCTCCCACCACTCCTGGAAACTGCTTAGCCCACTTCTGGCTCCCAGACCTCTGTAAAGGAGAGGGGGACCCCAGTCTTTTTCTGCATGCACACACACCCCCACTTCCTGGGGCCATGAGTACCTCTCACTCTGCTCTGTGTGGAGCCTGCGGATGCTGTGTTCCTCAGTCACCCAGCTGCCAGGAGATACCAGTCCTCTGTCTCACAGGCCACCCCAGTGTCTGGGAGTGTACCTCGAGGAGCCCGTTGCTCAGATTAAAGCATGTGTTCTGCATCCTTCTGAATCCTCTTCAGAGAAGTGGCTTCTCTTCCTCTCGACTGCAACCATACTGCTCTTTTTATAGACTATCGGGGGTGATTTAGGATGGTTTAGATAGTGCTTAGCAAG
>NW_007809647.1:0-998 GCF_000696425.1 Galeopterus variegatus | reverse complement strand
TTCAGGAAGTAGATGGGATATAATAATCCCAGGTACCTTTCTGCACTCTGACCATGCCAGCCCACGAGCTGTTCCTCAAATGTGTGGGCTCCTCACTACCTCTATTGTTCCATCAGAATGAGGGGTTCCTTTCCTTATTGCTGACCTCTACAGTCCTCCTCATCCTCTATCGCTCACCTCGACTATGTCCCCCTCCTTCATAATGGAGGTAAAGTCCTGGCTGAGGCCAGCATAAGGCAGGTATTCATTAAATATTATTTATCTTCCCTTCCCCTGATCTCCTGGTCAGGAACAAATGCACTGTCCCTTTTACACGTATCTCATAAGCACGTATTTCATTCTGCTTTGTATTATCATTATTTACTTGTCCATTTCTTCTACTTTGCTATAAGGTTCCTGATGGTTGAATATGAATTAGATTTATCCTTGTCTTACCCAAAGCATATTGTATTCTCAAAGAACTCTATACTTTGTAGGCACTCAATATTCAGTTGATGAATGAATGAATGAATGAATGAATGAGTGGGTGAGTGAGAAAACATGCTTGTGCCCAACCTATATAACTCCTCCTTCTACAAGGTTTTCACTCTATCTAAACAATTCCTTTTAGTTGATTGCTTTGATAATTTCCAGAGAATAATCAGATTAAAACAATTCACAGGATGTGTAAGTTGATGACTGATTTCATAAGGTAGATGGAAACATTTGCACTTTAAAAGGAGAGTTTTTTTTGTTTTTTGTTTTTTTTTTTTGTCTTTTTCCGTGTCCGGCAACGGATCGCAACCCTCAGTGTCGCCCCCATACCGGACTGGGACCGGCAACGGGATCGCAACCCTTCGGTGTTGCTCCCGCGCCTTGCTCAGCCAGTGAACGGGAACCGGTCTGTATATGGGATCCGAACCCTCGGGCGAGAGTGCCGCCGCGCTTCCCAAGCAGTGCACTATCCAGTGCGCCACCGGGCCGGCCCTAAAAGGAGAGTTTTATATTCCCAAACTAAT
>NW_007809646.1:0-998 GCF_000696425.1 Galeopterus variegatus | reverse complement strand
ATGCCTGGAATAATCCTTATACATCTTGCCACTTGCAAGGGTGATTTATCCTTTCTCAGTGCAGTCGAATGGAGTGAAAACACAAACTTCATCAAATTTATCAGGTGTCTTTAAGATTTTCTAGCCCAAATCCCTCATTGCTCAACTTTCTTTTGATTTTCCCAATTCTGAAATTTTAGCTGTTCAATCATCATGACTTCAAAAACACTCTGACACATTTAAACAGATTTTTAAAAAAAAGGTTATCTACATTTTCTAGTTATTTATGACAGAAGCATTATTCTGCCACAAATCACTCCACCCTATCCAGAACCTTCATTATATTTTTGTTTATCATAAAATATAATAAATTCCAACAGTTCCTTGAAAGGTTGTCATAGAAGACAGACAGATGGCAGTCTTATATTAAGTACCTGAGAAGTACACTCTGTAAAGGAATTTACAATACTACTTAGAATATTATAAAATCATTGTATTTGAAGCCTAAGTATAATGTTGCACTGAACATGCATGTCACAGGCTTTTATACAAAAGACATAGAGAAACATGGAAGCATACATGTCATTTCCAGCAATAAATATTGATGCATAGACCTGAAGGAAGAGGTCTTTTACATTCAATTCTATAATATAATGAGGAAATAATACAGAAAAGTTCCATGTTGCCCACGTTTTTAGTGTTTAGAGTTGCTTAGTTTTTAATCTATATATTTAGAAGAAAGACACTCATATTTTTAAAACATGTAAAATCACTTTGGTATGGATATATCATTATATTCATAAAACCCTTAAAAACATAAAATTTTTAGCGGCCTGTTACTTAACCTTGCAATAATAGATCTGTTCATAGTTTCCACGTTAGTACCTAAGCGAAGAACCAAAAATTATTACAATCCTCTGGAAGTTTAACTTTTCCACATTTGTTCATGAAAACAGACAAGAGTAAGATTATAAAGTTATCTCTTTCTTTCTGGGGTTTTTTCCTTAACAAACATATGC
>NW_007809645.1:0-998 GCF_000696425.1 Galeopterus variegatus | reverse complement strand
AAAGGGAAAAAATTAATGTAAATTTGGTGTAGCCTAGCTGTACAGTGAGTATGAAGTCTGCAGTAGTGCACAGTAGTGTGCTAGGCCTTCACGTTCACTCACCTCTCACTGACTCACCCAGAGCCACTTCCAGTCCTGTGAGCTCCATGCATGGTAAGTGCCCTGTACAGGTGTATCATTTTTTATCTTTTATACCATATTTTTACTGTGCCTTTTCTATGTTTAGATAGATATGTTTGGATACACAAATGCTTACCACTGTGTTGTAATTGTGTATGGTATTCAGTACAATAACATGCTGTACAAGTTTGTAGCCTTGGAACTATAGGCTATACCATATAGCCTAAGTGTGTAGGAGGCTGTACCATCTAGGTTTGTGTAAGTGCACTCTATGATGTTCCTACAGTGACAAAATCACCTAATGACACATTTCTTGGAACGTATCTCAGTCATTAAGCAACACAAGACTGTACTTTTAATAAATGAAAGGTAACTTTTACCAATAGCTTTGGCATTTCTTGGATAACTATAATATTATCCCCCTCAAAATACTAAAACAGAGAGTTATGTAAATTGATTTACAAATGCTCATTCTATAATAAAAGTTAGACTAGTGTGGTATATTATACTTTGATGATAGGTAGACATATTACAAATGCAATAGGTATAATCGGAGTTCATAAACTCAGATGTCATTTTCTGCATTTTCGATGCATCGGATATAATTCTGTCTCTGAGCCCTTATCCTGCCAGGCTTGTGGCCATTTGCAGGGCTCATCACTTTTACTCCACACCATGTGCTGAGGCTCCAGAGTCTGAGAAGGACCATCTACACTGTTTATAGGTAAGACACCCTCTAAACACAATCCTTTCTTATCCAGTGGCCCTCTACTACTTCCACGTCTCTCTTGGGGCTTCAGAACATTTGAAAACTGAGAACATCAGGGTCCCTACAGATGCACCCTGAGTATATTTCTCTCTGGGGCATTGCCCGGGGG
>NW_007809644.1:0-998 GCF_000696425.1 Galeopterus variegatus | reverse complement strand
TGATGACACTCTATTTAGAGCAGAATGTATAAATTAATATCTTGCTACAGTTTGAATATTCACCAGAACTCAGACTGAAGCTAGATCCCCATTATATCAATGTTAAGAAAGTGGAAAATTCAACTATGGTATTTAAAAAATGGAGACTGTGCAACATAATTAGATAGTTGGGGCTATGCCACAACGAATGGATTAATTGATTCATGGTGTAGTGAGTTAATGCTTTATGGGTCATCAGTAAGTAAATAAGTGGCTTTATAAAAAGCGAAAAACCATTTGGACACAGTGTTGCCACTTTCACCATTTGATGCCCTGCATCACTCCTGGACTCTGCAGAAAGCCCCCAAAGGAAGAGGACCCTCAGCAGACAAACCCCCATGACCTTAGATTTCACCTCCAGAACTATTAGAAATGAATTTTGTTTCTTAGTTACCCAGCTTTAGGACTTTCTAATTTTTTTAACAAGGGACAGAGTATGAACTAACACAGTGTGAGAAAAATGTACATACAAATGGAGGAAAAGAGGGCAACTGAGAAGACAGAGTGAATAGCAAAAATAAAGTTTGAGAAGAGGAAGGTAGGAATTAGAGTTTGGGTAAATATAAAAGGAAAGTCAGGAATACAAAAGGTGAAAGTGTACGTATGAGAGCCAGCCTTGGAGATTCCATAATGCATGTGTTTGGTGCAGTCAGTCCCGCTGTCATCGGGTCTATGATCTGAAGAAAAACTTGGTTAAAAGCTAAACATGGCCAGCATCTGCTGGGCTTTACAGTTCCCAGCTTCCCTGCCCAGTGTGTGGTGACTGTCCTGGCAGGCTCTGTTTTGGAGATTCTTTAGCCATCCATTGCTCTGCTCCTTACTCCAACTTGAAGAAACCTCAGATTCGCTAAATCAGTGCTGTGTTGATGAAAAATAATGTAGAATTCTGTAAAACTAGTAAGTCAGATCCTTGTAAGTGTGACAAGGTCTCGGTCTCATTAGCTGTGCAATGAAGAGGC
>NW_007809643.1:0-998 GCF_000696425.1 Galeopterus variegatus | reverse complement strand
AAAAAAAAAAAAAAAAAAAAAAAAAGACAAAAAGGAAAAAAAAAAAATTTGAGGCCTAAGATGATGCTGCCTTCCTCTAAAGAGGATTTTCTATTTCTTTAGCAGGTGCCTGGGGGCTCTAGAATCTGAGGTAAATTTGACCCAAATTTTCAGCTTGAGATTCCTGGGCTCTCAAATGTCTCAAAGCAAGGAGTAGTCCTTGCAAGAGCTACCTTACTTCTGATTCACCCTTAATTCTGGGATGTAGCCCTGGGGGCTTTGTGATTTTTTTCCCACTACTTTTTTCTCCTGAACTTTCTAAAATGTCTGCACACTAATTGTAGAACACTGCTATGGTTTGAATATGGTTTTTTCCCACCAAAACTCCCATTGAGGATTGGTTTTCAATGTGGCTGTGTTGGAAGGTATTGCCTTTGAGAGGCGATTAGGTTAAGATGGATTGATCTTTTTCTTGTGAGACTGGGTTAATTCTCTTTGAAATGGATTACTTCCCTTGAGAGTAGGCTGTTATAAAGTGAGGTGGTCCCTCGTGTTTGGTCTCTTTGCACGTGCTCGCTTCCCCTTCTGTTTCCCTGCCATGTTATGACGCAGCATGAGGTCCTCACCAGAAGCCGAATGGGTGCCAGTGCCATGCTCTTGGACTTTCCAATCACCAGAATCGTAAGCCAAAAAAACCCCTCTTTTCTTTATAAATTACCCAGCCTCAGGGATTCTGTTATAGCAACACTAAGTGGGCTAAGACAAACATTGTTTTAAATTAGAACAAATAATCATACAAACAGAAAAATTTAAGAGAGCAATTGCAGTCTCTGGGCTTTTACCTGTGAAAGAGCCCAATTCCAGAGGAGAACCCAGTTATCTGAGGGTCAGCAGGTACGCATGGTAGATTATGGTAGATTAGTACTTGCCTGAGGCAGGCAAAGGTGCTAAAGGACACCCATCTCTACTTGAACCCAGAATAGAAACCACAGAGGTTGCAGCCTCTGCTCCCACTTGGC
>NW_007809642.1:0-998 GCF_000696425.1 Galeopterus variegatus | reverse complement strand
TAATGAAGGGAGCCAATGGTGTAATTTCTACTCAGAAGCCAAAGGCCTGAGGACCTTGGGTGGGGATGAGGGTGAGGCACTGACGTAAGTCCCAGTTTCTGAAGGCCCAAGAACCAGTAGTACCAATGTCTGAAGGCATAAAAAGATAGCTGTCCTAGCTCAAGAAGAGAGAGAATCCACTCTCCCTCCACCTTTGTGTTCTACTTGAGCCTTTAATGAATTGGGTGATGCTCACCCTCATTGGTGAGGGTAGATCTTCTTTGCGCACTCTACTGATTCAAATGCTAACCTCTTCCAGATACATTCTCACAGACACACCCAGAAATAATGTTTTACCAGTTATCTGAGTATCCTTTAACCCAGGCAAGGTGATACATAAAACTGACCTTCATGTAGCTAATTTATAACTTTCTTATGGCTAAGCTCAACTCATCCTCAAATCCTGAAGATCCTCAAACTAGCACATTCCTGTTTTTTTCTCCTGGACTGAGTTACTTCCCCTTCTTCATTCTAATTACATTCCTCAATCATCAATACAAATACTTCAGTCATCCTGGCATTTTCATTGATTTGGCTTAAATACTAGGCTGATAATTAATGCACGTCTTGTTTTCTCCCTCCTTGACCAAGAATGTCAAAATATTAACTTCTAGCAAGCTCTTTCTAGAGCCAATAATACACTTGAACCTATCAAGATTGAAAGATTTAATAAGCCTCAGAATCCATTCTATTTTGTAAATTTTCTCATTTCCATCCAACAGAAAGCAGCCATACTTCTTAATGTATTTATTTATATGAATGTAACAAGTATAAATATTTTCTTCAAGTCATTTTAATTTAAGTCATTAATGAGAAATTTATAAGGTATTATTTGTTTGGGGCTCAGAAAATGAAACCCCAAAATATGGCACTTGGACATGCTGAACTAAAAAAGCAACCTTAAGTACTCTCTGAGACCTCCACCACTGCCACCACCATGTTTCTCTACCCTCTGTCCT
>NW_007809641.1:0-998 GCF_000696425.1 Galeopterus variegatus | reverse complement strand
ACAGAATAGCCAAAACAATATTAAAGGAGAAAAATATGGGCCAGCCTGGTGGCGCACTGCTACAGTGCACCGCTTGGGAGCGCGGCGGCGCTCCCGCCGAGGGTTCGGATCCCACATACAGACCGGCTGCTCACTGGCTGATCGAGGGGCAGGCGCAACACCGAGGGTTGCGATCCCGTTGCCGGTCCCAGTCCGGTACGGGCGCGACACTGAGGGTTGCGATCCGTTGCCGGTCACGAAAAAAGACAAAAAGGAAAAAAAAAAAAAAGGAGAAAAATATTCAGGAGACTGACACTACCTGATTTCAAGTCTTATAAAGTCACAGTAATCAAGAAAGAACATTATTGGTGAAAGAATAGACAAGTAGATCAATGGGACAGAATAGAGAAACTGGGAATAGACCCACACACATAATGTCAACTGATCTTTGACAAAGGAACAAAGATGACACAATGGAGAAAAGGTAGTCTTTTCAAGAAACAGTGCTGAAACAACTGGACATCCATGCAAAACACGGAATCTAGACACGAAACTTTCACCTGTCACACACACAAAAAAGTAACTCAAAATGGATCACAGACCTAAATGTAAAATGCAAAACTATAAAACTCCTAGAAGATAACATAAGAGAAAAGCCAGACCTTGGGTATGGTGATGGCATTTTACATACAACACCAAAGGCATGATCCAAGAAAGAAATAACTGAGAAACTGGACTTCTTTAAAATTAAGAACTTCTTTGTCAAAAACACTGTCAAGAGAATGAGAAGACAAGCCAAAGACTGGGGGAAAATATTTGCAAAAAGACATATTTGATAAAGGACAGTTATCCAAAATATACAAACAACTCTTAAAAACTCAACAATGAGAAAATAAACAACCCTGTTGAAAAATGAGTGAAAGACCTGAAAAGACAGCTCACAAGGGAGGTATACAGATAGTAAGCAAGAATTTGAAAAGATGTTCAACATCTTCTGTCATTAGGGAATTGCAAATTAA
>NW_007809640.1:0-998 GCF_000696425.1 Galeopterus variegatus | reverse complement strand
GGGGGGAAAACCTTCATAACTATTATTTGTATAATTATTGTGTTGAGTTATTATGACTTTTTGCAAAAAGCATACTGTGAGAAGAACATTTGAAAAAAGTTAGAAGTCTTAGTTTAAAAGCTAATTTTCTAGTTTACATTTTAAAAACAGGACTTAAGCAATTCTTCTTGTAATTGAGGTATGATTTCCCCTCTATTTTCTATGTTCAATAAACTGTATTACAATAATTCTGAAATGTAGGACATTAAACAAAGAAGTTAAAAGGCTTTGAGGGGATTTTTAAAGATCCAGTTTCCTAATATGTAGAATGGAACCTGGAAAGACTTCATGGTGCTTAATATGTTTGTTCCCTATCTCCTAAATTCAATAACCTCTAACCACCACTTGATGATTAGAGATTTATATTCACTATATTTTCTGTCAACTTATATCTGGGACTTTTTTTTTTATGTCGTTTGGCAGCCAACTGCTGGTGGAAACTAGAATGTTTCACATTAGTCAGCAGCCCTCTTAAATTATTTCAGTGAAATAATTTACTGTGGATTATAAATTCTTATATGGCATTTTAAGTTAATGATTAGGCAGAGAGATACATCAAAAAAATGATTAGTCACATATGTATCTTACTTGCATGGTTCTAGCTCTAGGTGTGTTTTATAAGAATTGCTTTTTAAAGATATTTTGTGGCTTATATATTTTTCCAATGAAAGACAACACATTTTAAAGGAAAGGAAAAATAAATGTAAACACTCTTATAAACTCTCTCCTCTACCTAAACATCCATAAAATTATATTCTATTTCATGATGGTGATTTTTGGCATAGGTGCTTGTGTGTGGTTTGAAACCACAAGAACGATACTGATAGTTTGAAGTCAAGATGTAGAAATATTAACAAAATATGACATTTTTCTTTTTCTTTTTTGGCAGCTAGCCAGTATGGGGATCTGAATCCTTGACCCTGGTACTGCAATGCCACGCTTTAACCAACTGAGCTAAC
>NW_007809639.1:0-998 GCF_000696425.1 Galeopterus variegatus | reverse complement strand
TACAGTGTGCGTGATTGTGATTAGGTGCATGTGTGTGAAATGATGTAACAAGGTGATTATAGTGACTGATAGAAAATGGCACACCAATCAGAGAACTAAAAAGTAAATGTTTGTTCCTATCCTGCATAATTAAATTAAAGTATGTTTCTAAATATATGTGGGGTGTCCCATGAAACATTTAAAAAAGAAATATAATATAACAAAAACATACATTCATAGAGTTCAAATCTTCTTTGTATTGTTTAATTTTTGAATACTTTTATATTTAATCTATATTCTTTCACAATGCTAAGGAAAATTTTAACATTATTTTATTAAGAAAAATATAAAGAAGAACCAAATGATTTATTCTGTGATCCTGGAAACTGAAATCTTCCTTCCTGAAACACTCTGCAAGAGTCAGCTGGATTTCTGGCCTCTTCTTTCCATGTCTGAGACCATGTCCATTAGAGCAGGATGAAACGAAACATTTGCACATTCCTTCTGAAAGAAAGTGGGCTGAAATGCCAGGTACCAATCAAGCTTTATTAAAGGAAAAGAATCTGCTGTACTTCACTCAAAACGGAGGGCAGCACTAGAAAAGAGGGTGGGAGAGCTTATATAGGCTGTAGGGAAGGCTGATGTGATCAGGGAGGGGTTTGGTGCTAGAGTGGAAGATAAGGCTGGCGGATGCAATCAGGTGGAAGGTTGCACCCATGCAGAAGTAGAAGAGTTTCTATTTCTCAGAAACCATGAGGTTTCTCATAAAGGAAAGGCTGGTGGCCATTTTGTGCTCAGTGTGTGTAAAAATGGTGCCAGTCACGTCCAAGACGGCACCAATCAAGTCCAAGATCCATCATTCCTGTATTTTAAGTATAGGGAGAAGGGATAAAGGGGTGAAGGTCTCATTCTTCTGAAGCTACTTCCTTCTGGAGATGGGTGAAGATATGAAAAAATTAAAGATTTATGTTGGCGGGTAAAACAATTAGGTGGTGGGGTACTGGTTTCGTGTGGGGAGG
>NW_007809638.1:0-998 GCF_000696425.1 Galeopterus variegatus | reverse complement strand
TCTTTCCATTCTTCTGATGCAAGCATTTATTGCAATGAACATCTGTCTTAGTACCACTTTTGCAGTATCCTCATGTTTTGGTATGATGTATCTTTTTGTTAGTTTCAAGAAATCTTTCGATTTCCTGTTTAATTTTGTCTTGGACCCATAGGTAATTAAGGATTCTGTTGTTCAGTTTCTATTCTCTTGTAGTTACCAGAGACTTGCTTGTTATTGATATCTAGTTTTAATCAATTCTTGTTTGAAAAGATACTTGGAGTGATTTCAATTATTTTTAACTTGCTGAGACTTGATTTGTGACCTAACATGTGGTCCATGCTGGAGAATGTTCCATGTACTGATGAGAAGAATGTATATACTGTAGTTGTTTTGTTAAATGGTCTGTAGGTATCCGCTAAGTCCAATTGGGCTAAAGTGTAGTTTAAATCCTGTGTTTCTTTGTTGATTTGTTGCCCGGAAGATTGGTCCAATGCTGAGAGAGGGGTCTTGAGATCACCCACTATTACTGAATTATATTCTATCTTTTTTTTTTCAGGTCTGAGAGTGTCTGTTTTACATATTTCTGTGCTCCAGTTTTGGTGCATACTTATTTGTGATGTTATGTGTTCTAACTGGAAAGATCCCTTTATCATTATATAGCAGCCTTCTTTGTCTTCTTCTATGGTTTCTGACTTAAAGTCTATTTTATCTGATATAAGAATAGCTATTCCTGCTCATTTTTGGTTTCCATTTCCATGGCATATCTTTTTCCAACCCTTCACTTTTAGTTGTATGTGTCTTTATATGTGAGATGGGTCTCTTGAAGACAACATATACTTGAGTCTAGGTTTTTAATCCAATCAGTCAGTCTGTGTCTCTTGGATGGGAAGTTTAATCCATTTACACTTAGGGTTGTTATTGACAGGTTTTTTTTATAGGCTTTTTGTTTGGATGTTTCAAATATCATTTGCCTCTTTCTTCCCCTTTTATTTTTCATCTTCAATGTTAGTTGTATTTTT
>NW_007809637.1:0-998 GCF_000696425.1 Galeopterus variegatus | reverse complement strand
GATGAAGTTCTCTGTTCTGATCGATTCCCTTTTACCATCCAAATGAAAATGAAAGCCGCACCGTAGCCGGAACTTTTCGGAGACCAGGCTGCTGGGATCTAGGGACCCCCTAGACTGAGGGGCTGCAGCAGATGAGCACGCGTCACCTCTCGGACACCGCAGTCAAGTGCCAGCGCCTTGCCGGTCCCGATGTCATGTGCCTGAGCCTTTCATGCCCTCAGAGTCTTGCGCTGCTGCTGCCGCGTTGCGAGCTTGCAGTCTTCGCCGCCACCTCCGACTCCGGTTGGTTGTTTTTCAGGCATCCAGGGAAGTTTCTTCTGAAATTATTTCAAGTGAATAGTTTTCGAAAGACGGTTTTCACAGGGCCTTTTAGTAAAAGTAAAATTCGTTGAGAGTACTGAAGATTTCACCAACCTGCAGATTCCTAAGAGCAAATTCCAGTATTATTGCGGATTCGTGTGAGCTTCACAGCAAAAGGGAAACATAACAGAAGCTACGGTGTTTTTCTGTAATTTGAACATAGTAGCTCCTGCCTGCTTTTCTGAGGAATCTGTAAATTTTATTTACGTCACACCTGAGTGGTTAGCTTTTTTCACTGTGCAAAGAATATCCACACAGGAAAGATTGTAGAAGCCTTTATTGTGACTTATAATTCAGATTTATTGACGTCTGAGGTCAAGAGTCCCTGATTTGGAGTTAAAATTGAACAGAACAGTGAAGATGGGAATAAAAAAAGTTTGATGTCGAAAGTTTTATGCAACCTCTGGCCGGCCCGTGGCTCACTCGGGAGAGTGCGGTGCTGAGAACACCAAGGCCCAGGGTTCAGATCCTATGTAGGGATGGCCGGTTAGCTCACTGGTTGAGCCTGGTGCTGACACCACCAAGCTAAGGGTTGAGATCCCCTTACCGGTCATCTTAAAAAAAAAAAAAAAAAAAGTTTTATGCAACCTCAATGTTTCTGAGAATATTGAGGTCAAAAATTCATAAATTTAAAGCAA
>NW_007809636.1:0-998 GCF_000696425.1 Galeopterus variegatus | reverse complement strand
ATTTGGGGTTCTAACTTTATGTCTCACTATACCTAGGTTTTGATATATTTATGTTTCCTTTACTCAGTTATTCTAAGTAAGGTGCTTTTTAAAAATGTTGTACATATTTTTATAAGGCAACTCTACTTGAATGAGGCATGTAGTTTCATAATATAATGTATGTTAAACAAAATGGGAGTAAAAGGAAAAAGGGGGGAAAAAAGGCATATGATGGAGCCAAGAATAAGAAAATACCTCCTGTTAAATTTTTATATACTTTCCAAAGAGGGACCAAAAATTTATCCTATAAATAATTGAAGTGGCGGGCCGGCCCGGTGGCACACTGGATAGTGCGCCACTTGGGAAGCGCGGCAGCGCTCCCGCCCGAGGGTTCGGATCCCACATACAGACCGGTTCCCCCTCACTGGCTGAGCGAGGCGCGGGAGCAACGCCGAGGGTTGCAATCCCGTTGCCGGTCCCCGGTCCGGTACGGGGGCAACACTTAAGGGTTGCGATCCGTTGCCGGACATGGAAAAAGACAAAAGACAAAAAAAAATAAAAATTAAAAAAAAATAATAATAATTGAAGTGGCAGTTAATGTTTTAGATATAAGCGAATTTTCCTTTAAACATTGACCATGGATAATTCACATAAATTTATTCCTTTGTCTTCAAAATGAGGTAGTTGATCACTCTAGATAATCTCTAAGGTACCTTAAAAGTGAAAGCCTTTGGCTTCAATATGAATCTGCTTTTACCCAAATACTTATCATTTTTGTCTTTGAAAATGGTCATTATTGCCTCAATCAATCAGTATCAACTATAAGCTCATGATCAGTATTTATATTTTAAATACTGGACATATATTTCCCATATATACAATTTTTATTGCATTCACAGTTAAGATCTACTGAGAAATAACAAAATATTGGGAATATTATAAATTATCAAGCTATAAGTAACCCCTGCCATAGCAAATAATTTTTTTTAAATGTCATTTAAGAAGCAAAACTATTTCTC
>NW_007809635.1:0-998 GCF_000696425.1 Galeopterus variegatus | reverse complement strand
TTTTTCACAGTTATTATAGGTATTAAGTGAGATCATGCATTTAGTTAGAAGAGTACTCAGTTCATAGGAAGAGATGAATAAAATTTAGATACCATTTATTGTTTCAAGCATCCATTTATAAATGGCCTATTCTGTGTTAGGCATTTTTTGGATAATAATGACATTAGAACACCTAGGTAAATGCTGCTGGTGCTACTACTGGTTTTTATGACTAAGTATATCTATTCCCAAACCCAACTATTTTAGCTTGTGCTCTTTATAACTTTATTACCCAATCTTAAAAAGGTAGGATGATGGACTGCAAACAATATTTTCTTACAAGCCTGAATTTATGCATTCAGGATTGATTCATATAACATCAGGGACAATTGCTACAGCACACTTTAAAAATATCTTTATTCCACTTACTTTTGCCTAAGAAGGTGGCCCAATATTTAACTTTGTATTATTAAAAGCTGTCAAATTTGAAATCACATCAATCATGTATTTATTGAAAAATACTTA
Organism: Galeopterus variegatus; assembly: GCF_000696425.1. Taxonomy (NCBI): domain Eukaryota; kingdom Metazoa; phylum Chordata; class Mammalia; order Dermoptera; family Cynocephalidae; genus Galeopterus; species Galeopterus variegatus. The sequence continues at coordinate 494 of NW_007809635.1, read as the reverse complement.
TCTGAATAAAAAAGTGCAGCACATTTATCAAAAAAGCCTAAATAAGATAAAACCCACCTGGAAAAGTCTTTAAGGTCATGTATTGTATGTAAGAGGGACTATGTTGCTAGGAAATATTTACACCAAGAAGATTCATTTGTTAATGATCTTATACACAAATTCAATTTTTAACAAAGTGGATGTCTAAATTTGTAGCCTCTGAACTATTCCACAAACTAAATAGAATTCTTAGATTATTAAATTAATCATATATTTGCTGTCATCATGTAACATTTATTGCTCACTCTGCCTGGCTTAAAGGAGGTCCTCACTAAACACTTGTGGAAGGAAGGTAGGAAGGAATGAACGAACGAAAGCAGTTCACTAGTTTAATGGTTCCACTCTCCCAGTATCTACTATCAAGGTTATTTCCTGAAGTGCACAATGTCCACACTTACCTGAGAGGTGTAATTTAGATTTTCAGAGGATGAGAACTTGGCTTGTAATATCCAAGT